>NW_027115012.1:474705-520149 GCF_000696795.3 Halyomorpha halys
ACTGTAGTGGTGAAAGAGAAATGTTGATTATATCCTATTATTGTATATCTTTTTTATATGATTATACCATGAATATGTAATGTAAATATGTCCGATTAAGGATTGATAAGTATGCTGTGTAAGATAGCAACCTAATGTATTTAGGCAGCATATATGAATAAAGTATTTCTCTCTCTCTAGATTTCTGTTCATCTAACGTTTTTTACCGACCTGCACTCTAGCGACATAACTCATCTATATAACTAAAAGCCTTTTAATATTACTAATCAATATAAATTTCTTATCCACTGTATCATTTATTTATTAATCACATTTATATGTATATAAATAATAATGTTATCAATCTACTACTGTCTTTCTCCATAGTTATTAATCAACTAGTTTATATTTTCATTTCATTGTTATGTATATTTCCAAAATTGTTAGTCTATTGTTTATATTATTTTCATTTATTTTTTTCCCTGAATGATGGTTGTTTGATCTCTCTTTGGTTTATAGCCCTGATGAAGGCCTGAAAATCAGGTCGAAACGTAGCCACAAATAAATAATCTTTTGTTTATTAGTGTTTTTTCTGCTGACCGCACCCCCGATCATCTTCTCCTCTTATATATCTACAGTCAACTATCTTCACCCCATTATATAGTTTTCATTAAAGTAATAAAAAATTGGGATGAAATAAGTGCAATTTTTCAACCCGCCTCTTATACTACAGGCGAGTATTTGGATTTATATCTAAAGAGTAGACCAAGGGTTTTTAAAAAATATATTTATTTAAACTTACAACTGTATATTATAATACATTCAGTAAATTTGATCTCAGTTATAATGGAGTGATACAGGCGTGTATATCCGTATACACACCCCGTGTGTGCCTTATTATTGCCATGTAGGTCTGGTATTTTGTAATGAGTTGGAAGTTTAGACCGTTTGTCTAGTAAGTGCTGTAATAGTCGAAATCGACGTGCAGTTTCCTGTCTTTTCAGTCTTCTGTGAGGATTCCAGGTTAGTAGTTTGTCCAGATGTAGCGGATCTGTTCGACAGGAGTAAAAGCAACATTATTAAAGGAAACTGTAGGGCAGTCAGTAGGATTACGACGAGGTGTAAAGTGATTTGATGGGATTCGTTTGAATTTATTTTAATCCTCCACAATTAAGACAACATTCTCCGAGGGCTGTAATATGGGATTGGAGAGTTTGCGATACAATTAAATGGTTATTATCAATTTCGAGCACACATCTGTCATCGGCATACGTGGTGGGGATAGTGTTAGGATTGGTTGGGTGTCAGTTATATCAAACCAAGGGTTAAATTTTAAACCTCAGAATTATACCTATGGGGATAATTAGGGCCTTAATAGATACAGAAATAAAGGAGAATTAGACGTATTTTAGACCCCTCAAACAATTGTAGCAACGTATACAATTGTATACGTATTTGTATTTGTATACAAAATACAGGTAATGTGTTCTGTAAAAACTACTATTCCTACGAATATGAAGGTAATAAACTACTTCATAGTACGTTAAACTAGCTTTAATTTGAGTGCTAATAGACATCTATACGTCGAATGGTTCCTGAGATATAGATTTCTCAAAATAAATTAACTAACTACTAATCTTTCAGTAGATTATTAAGAAATGTTGCTGTTTAAAAAGCTATATCTCGGGAACTATTGAACGTAAATAGCTCTATTTGGGCTCATATTTTAGTGTATTTATTTTACTTTAAATGATGTTCTCTTAGGTTTTCTAGTGTTTTTGGTAGTATTAAATATAAGGAGCTCCAAATTAAAAATTAATTATTTTTAACGTTTTGAAACAGCCGCTATTTTATATTTCCCCTACCTATACTTGACCGACTCATCACTTTTGACAAGTAATTATACATAGTTTTCGTTTCCAAAAATCAATATTTTATGGTTGTAAAATATTAGCCCCAAGAGAAACACTTACATTCAATAGTTATCGAGATATAGCTTTTTAAAAAGAAGGATTTCATAAAAAATGCACTGATAAAATCAGTAATTAGTGAACTTATTCTGAAAATTTCATATCTCAAAAACCATTCGACATAAAGATGTCTATTAACACTCAAATTAAAGCTAGTTTAACGTACTATAAAGTAGTTTATTACCTTTATCTTCGTAGGAATAGTAGTTTTTATGATATTTGACCAAAGTGAGGAACAATTTTAATCCACTTTTCAAAAAGAACACATTACCTGTATTTTGTATACAAATACAAATACAAATTTTAAAAAGAATTTACTATACTTTAAATGATGTTCTCTTAGATTTTCTAGTGTTGTTAGTATTTATTAAGATACAGAGCTCCGAGTGAATAATTTGTTTTTTATCGTTCAGAAACAGCTGCCATTTTTCATTCCCCCTACCTATAGTTGGCTGACTCATCAATTTTAACTAGTAATTAAATTTAGTTTTAATTAAAGTAATAGAATAGTGGGGTGAAATAACAGACTTTTTTCTCGTCTTGGGCTCTTGTACAACATTTATGATAGACTTTTCTTTATGTTATTATGATAAAGCATAATTAAAATGACTATTAATCGATATTATGAAACCTAATTCTTTATTTGACCACTTCTGGGGGAAGGGAAGAGCACAAAGCGAGTCAATTGTAGTACGACATTTTTACATTGTAATAGGAGAGTAGGAGCTTAGAGGAGCAATAAGCAATTTCGGTCTGATTGAGTGGATTCCCCTACCAGACTTGACAGACTCATCAATTTTGACTAGTAATTATACATAGTTTTCGTTTTCCAAAAATAAATATTTTATGGTTGTTTGAAAAATGGACACAACTGGTTTTGATTCTGAACGACTCAGGTTAGTTTTCTAGAGAAATGTTACCTTACTGTTCCGAGTAAGTTTCATGTATGAATGAAAATAATTTCAGTTCGATATATAGCTGAATATTAAAATTGAAGCATTGCATTTATTCTATTTTATCATGCAAGCAGAGCTAATTTAAAAGGCACTGTAATGGCAGAACCCATTGATCATTTTAAACTGCTTCCTCAGGAAATCGTTCGGCCATAGCTCGGTCTTCCTTGGCCCCATTCATTTATCGAACGAGCCAAAGAACAAATAGTGAGAAAGCCTAATCAGCAGTTTATTGTTCAAATATAATTCTTCGCTGGGTCACTTCCGGCGGCGAGGGTGACCGTTTTTGCAGGTGTGTGTTCGATTCCAGGATTTGAGGAAACCAGAGGATATAGCAGGCGTGTACTTTTATTTTTGAATAATTTTATTCAGAAGTAGCAGACCCGGCAATGCTAAATTTGAGGAAGTAAATACATTGATTGAACACTGTTGAAACTTTGATATCAACTAATATATAGATGATGTGATAAGACGATAACTATACTACGAATAGTTAAAAGTTAAGTTCGCTGACTTTTTCTGATTCTTTTAGACAATTATCTATGATATTTTCATGTTCATATTACATAAGAGAGAGAGAGAGAGAAATGCTTTATTCATTCATGCTGCCCAAATACATCGGGTTGCTACATTACACAGCATACTAATCAATCCGTGATCGGACATATATAAATTACATATTTTTACATGATATAATAAAAAAGAAAGAAAACATTTTTTTCCCCCGAGTTTTCTTTTACCATCAATTCCAGTCTACAAATGTCTACAATTCCTTTTTTTCTTTCCCTTTCTTGTCCCTTCCATTTCACAATATTCATTTCATTTGATGGACAAATTCACTCTCCCGTATTCCCTCTCTCAAATCCTCCCTAGTGACCCCCTAAACAAAGTCACTATTACACAGCGATGTGAGATCAGACCAGAGAAATACTAGTCCACAGCAGTAGATCAATTTACAGTAAAACAAACAAATAACTACATTTTACCAAAACAACACTAATACATAGATTTAAAGGAAAAAATAATAAAAGGTTGGTTAAAAGAAATACTTCATAGGATAAATAAGTAAAAAAAAATAATAATAATAAAATAATTTAATGAATAAATAAGTTAAAACACACAAATCGACAGGTCCACCTACTAAAATAAATAAATAAAACAATGAATAATAACCCTCATTGTGCTTCAGTATTATTAATGTGCGGAAACAATTCAAAATGACTGACCTACCAGAGCCTGGTAAAAGGAAATTTTATTTTAGTATGAATGTGATCATTCATCACTATTACCTATTCCCACAATAGTGTGGCAGATTGTAATATCTATCAATTAAATAAAGTTAAAAAAAAAAATTCTTTAGAAAAATAGTGTTCGAGGTTCCCCCCCCCCCCAAAAAAAAACATTTTTGTTGACCTCCTTAACCTACTTTACTGGAGTCTTCATTATGTTTTTAAAATTTAGAAAAATTTAAAATTAAAACAGAATTAATAAATGAAGATTTTAAAAATCTTTTAATAGAATCAATTATATTTTTTCTTGTTCTTCAAAAAGAGACAAATCAATTGGCATATAGTAACTATTACTAAAATATGTTTACTTTTTTAGTACCAACAAACAAATATTAATTTTTATGTATTAGATAGAAACTGACGGGAAAGGTGCGAAATGAGATAAAACCTAAATATCTGTAAAAAAGATAAACGTTACCTATCGGCGAAACGACGCGTACGCCTAGCTGTTAATACCTTTTATTTAAAAACTATTTTTTCCAAACGATATTTAATATCTCTATCATACTTTTATTATTTCCAGAAATGTTATATATATATAATGAAAAATATATTTCTTCAAGTTAATCATCAATTCCTTTCATAGGTGACATTTGTTCACTTTCCTCTACAAGTAAAATGTAAACAACTATGGCAGTGAGACATGAGTCCTCACAAAGGAGATGGAGAAATGCCTATTCACATGGGAAAGAAAGATAATCAGAATAATATATGGACCAGTCTACTCTGATGGGGAGAGGAAAATTAGAAAAAATGAAGATTTAAGAGCATTGTATGGTCACCCAGACATAAAAATATGGCGACATTGGTGCCTTTGACACCGTATATCTTTTTTTCTGGAAACATTACAGATATATTAAATAATATAATTTTCAGAACTCTTGGGGAACTCACAAAAAAAAAAACTAATTTCAAAAAATGTTTTATCGAAATTTTCCCAACTGAGAAATCATAGAAATTAAATTTTTTTAGAGTTCTAGTAGACCTAGGAGTTGTAAAATTCCTAATAAAAATAACAAACATTTATGTGGTTTCATACATGAAAAATGCCAATTAAACATAACGACTTTTGTGCAAATTTGACATTGTATATCTTTTTCTCTGGCAACGTTAGAATATTGTTTAACAATGATAATTTTTAGAACTCACAGGAGGGGGGGGGGGCGGAACTCATATCAGAGCTTCTGAAAAAAGAATTTCGCCTCAAACATATTTTTAAATCCGAAAAAACTGAGAAATGTAGGCCTTACATCTTTTTTTTTTTAGCAACATTAGGATATTGTTTAGTAAGGATAATTTTTAGAACTCGTGAGGGAGAGAGGGGGCCTACAGAACTCTCATCAGAGCTCCTAAAAAACGAAATTTCTCAGTTTTTTCGGACTCACAAATCAATCAATAATCAATTATTCGGGCAAAACAATTCGAATAACCATTTGAATACTTTTGTATTCGTCCATTTAATAGAAAAATAATCTCTTATTTGAAAAAATTAAATGATTAACCATCCGAATACGTTTGTATTCGTATTATAAGACGACATTTTATATCTTTTCAGCTATACGTAGACATATTTTATGATTGCGTATTGATTAATTTTAACTTTCTTGATTTCTAACATGTTAGTGTCCCTTTATATGTTATGAGATACGCAAAATATGAAAATTCTATCGATTTTAAGACCGCATATCGATTAATTTTAACTTTCTCCATTTCTAACATGTATAGGGTACTATCGATTTTAAGATGGTGTATCGATTTATTTTAACTTTTCTGATTTCTTATCTTAGTAAAGTAAATTGATATACGATACTAAAATCGATATTATTTTCGTATTCTACATATCTCAAAACACATAAATGGACCCTAACATGTTCGGGATCAAGAAAGTTAAAATAAATCTATACGCAATCATAAAATCAATAGCATTTTCATTTTTTGCATATATTGAAACTTATAAAAATACCCTAACATGTTAGAAAAGTTCATATAAATCGATACGCGATCTTAAAATCGATAGTATTATCATATTCTACATATCTCAAAACATATAAAGGGGCCCTAATATGTTCGAGATGAAGAAAGTTAAAATAAATCTATACGCAATCTTAAAATCGGTATCATTTTCATTTTTTGCATATATTGAAACTTATAAAAAGACCCTAAGATAAATCAGAAAAAAAAATTAATTTATGAAAATTTGGGATATAAACCTTAAAAATTCCAAAGATAAGATGGAAAATAAAATAGTAAATAATAAAGCAATTAATAAGAAATCCGTAATTTCAATTGCATAAAAGGTTCATCAGTAGATATCCAGAGGTCATTTAAAGATTATGATGCTGATGAATACTCATTATGTTATAGAACTAACAATAAAATTAAAAATTATTATAGCAATTTTAAGGACAAAATTGAAATAAATTAATCGGGATTGATTTATAAAATTCCGTGTTTAAATTTTCCAGCTATCTATTATAAAAAAAAAAATAAATAAAAAAAAAAATAATAAAAATAAAAAAATAAAAAATAAATAAAATTTAACGAATATTAGCAAAATTAAATAAAATATAAATGGCGTTGATGACCAATGAAGTTTGGCGCCACTAAACAACCAAACAAACAAACAAACTACCTGTTAATGTAGTTCCATGAACTCCCTTTGTGCAATGGGTTTCATATTCAACCAGGACAGGTGTTCTATGACCATACGGAATTATGGCACTCACTTGACATAAAATTTAGGGCCGGTTTCACTAATCTCCAGTATTACTAGGATTTTTCCAAGGTTTTAGTAAAACTTCAATATTACTTTGCCCTTATTCTCGGTAAAGATTATTTTTATTTTTAAAGAAGGTAGTTGACCTCATGAAGTAATATAGCCCGGGTGATGGTCAATAAATGAAATGAAAAATAGTATATTATTCTGGAACTAGGTCCCTTTTGAACAATTTTTTTTTTTTTTTATAATTTATTTATTGATATTTACAACTGTATACATATATACACATCAAGTAAATTTGCTGTAAGTGATATTATGACATGATAAAAACATGTGGAGAATCTACCCATTGATAGAACTCCAAAAACATTTCTAAAGGAGATCTCGAGGCCATCTTCTTTTAGACGCCTAGGAGGATTATTAGGTAGTGAAGGAGAAGCCAGGTTAGAAACGAGTTGGTTTGGGTGGTTGGGAAGTTTATTATATAAGGATTGGTATCTGGTTCTGGCCAAATCGGCAAGATATGGGACACTGAGGTCCTCGTGGATGATTTGATTAGTGACAAAGTAAGGAGCATTAAGAGTTTTACAAAGGATTTTGGACTGTAAGGATTGGATTCGAGAAGAATTAGATGGTTTAGTGGAGCCCCATAGCTCAACTCTGTATGTCCAAATATTTGAACAATAAAGTAATTTTAATTTTACAACATATATTGGCCAAAATACTAAAATTGTATATAAATAATTTAGGATACAGATACATACAAGATAAAAAATAAATAAAATAAAAACTACCAGACTGAATACATAAAATACTATTATAATATCGTATTAGATTGGTGAAATAAAAGGTGATTATTGTAGGATGATAGTCCGGGCGGTGGTCAATAAAGGTATCAAAATAGTAAAAAACAACTAAATATTGTTAACCAACGTTTCGCCGCACTATGTAGGGCTTCGTTGGGGCTAATTGAAAGAACAAGATACAAACATTTATATAACTATATAAAAAATAAATTTTGATATAGTTTATAAATATAACGATTGTTTTGAAATGCTTTTATTTTAATAATTTCAGGTAATTCTATAATGTTTGTATCTTGTTTTCTTATTTAGCGCTGCAAAGTAGGGCGAAACGTAGCTTAACAATAAATAGTTTTGTTTTACTGTTTTGATACCTTTATTGGCCGCCAATCTACTTCATAAGGTCAACTATCATCTTCCAATAAAGAAAGGTAATTAAATATAAGGGTTTTAAGCAAAGGATGGGTTGCTACATAACGTATGTTAGAGGGAATGGAGTTCAAGTAATATGAAGCTCGGGTTGATGAAAAAAATGATTTATCAAACGCAGCAGTTCCGTGAGGTGGATGGGATTGGAAAATGAAGTTGAAATGCTGGGTTTCTAGGATATAGGAGGGGCGCTGAGTACTAATTGCTTGGAATAAAATGAAAGCTAGGAAATACTGGCATCGGAAGGATGGATAGAGCCACTTCAGCTCGGCGTAATACTGGCTTATGTGCGTATATCTGCCCAACCCGAAAATAAATAGTACTGCGGAATTCATAAGACGTTTAAGTTTAGATTCGAAATTGCCCGAGAGTTCACCATATACCAGGCAACCATAGTCAATGTGGTGGAAAACAAGAGAGTGAACTAAGAGTTGGCGGGTTTTAAGTGGAAGGAGATAACAGATTCAATTGAATTGCTTCAGGGTAGCTATGATTAGACGGTAAATTTGGGCAATGTGTTGAGTCCAGATTTTTGACTGACGTATGGAATGAGACAGGAGTATTGTTTAGGATAAGGTTGGTGGGTCCTGGGATAGATTCAAGGAGAGAGGGAGATCCAATTATGATAGCTTTAATATTTTCGGCATTTAAGGTAAGTTTATTGTCTCTTGTCCAAGAGCTTATCCTATTGATGTGTTCTTCTAGTTTTAGAATATCATTTGAAGCGTCATAAGGATAGAAGGAGAGTTGGATTTGTAAGTCGTCAACATATAGATGATACTAGGAATGCTGGATAAAGGTACCAAAATAGTAAAAAATATATACATATAGTTAACCAAACGTTTCGTCCCACTTTGCAGGGCTTCATCAGGGCTAAATGAAAACAAGATATAAACATTTTAAGAATTGAGAGAACATTAAAATAAATATACAAAGAAAACACGCAAAAAAAATTTTTATTTTTTTTTAAATATATAAAAGAAATAATAACAATAATTTATCAGACAGGTTATTAGTTATTTTTATTAATTTTCTTAATATTTCCTTTTACTTGCTACTATACCTCACCTTTATCATAATTATTTCACTTATCTTTTTACCTTTTATATCTACCTCTTTACCATATGTAAAACTATTTTAACAAGTAATTTTCCACAATTTACTACTCCAGTCCTGTATTTTGAATTCTATAAAGAAACTATGAAATACAAGAACTAATACATTTTGTTTCATGATAAGGACGACTATTAGTTCTATTACATGAGTTTAAAAGTAAAAAATTATCTGGCAGAATTGTATAAGGCAGTGAAATAGTACCAAATACAAACTACAAGATTAATAGTATTAGTTTATACTTTATTATCAAACAGGCATCTGGCCTTATTTATTAGTAACAAGTTTCCAATCCACCTATATCTATACCTCCTTAAATTATTATATTTTTTATATCTTCTATATATCTTTTATGTATTTATTTTTTTTTTATTTTTTTTTTTATATTTGTTATATGTTATGTATCTTCTCATATCTCTATCAGTATTTTATCCATTATTCTGTAAAAGGCATATTGGGTGAAACCAAAATATGAAAGGGAAAAAGAGAGAAAGGGGAAAGTATGGAAAAGGAGGGAAAAAAATCATGAGAGAAAAAGAAATAGGGAAAAGAGAAGGAGAAAAAGGAAAAAAGAAGATAAAAGACCCAAAGAGATGAAACATAAGAAAAAAAGTCATATTCTTGTGTTATATATTGCTATTGTTTATAATTATTATTGTATACCTAGCTAGACTTATTTATCATAAGATTAAAAATATTGTCTGATTAAACTAAAATAAGTATGCTGTCCTTTGTATTTTAATAAACTTTTCCTCCTACATATTTTTGTTTCTAATATTTTCAAAATTTTTGGTCTGTTTCTTTTAACGTTCTGTTAATTCTAAAATTGTTGTATCTTGTTCTTTTATTTAGCCCTGACGAAGCACTGTAATGTGGGTTGAAAGGTTGGTTAACAATAAAAGCTTTTCTTTTACTATTTTGGTGCCTTTATTGACCGCTACCAGGACTATCTTCCTATACAATTTTAAGTGTTCATTTCGTTTAGTATACGGTGCATTTTTTTTTTCAATATACCAAAATTAAAACGCAAATCAATTTTATTTATGCACACGTACCCCTATGGTTTGGATTCCAGGTAAAAAATAGGATTCCCATCTTCTGGACTCAGCTGCAAAACAGAAGGAGGAAGTTAATTAAGATACAGATAGAACCTTGTAATTTTTTATTTTTGGCGGCCCCCTAAGGAAATTATCTGGATCCACTCCTGATCCCAGAGCTAACATCCTGGAGAAGGTACTTCCTTATCCTCCAGGTATTTTATCAACTACATAGAGACGAGGCCTCACATTCTCAGGTAAAAAAGGGTTAGGATCAGCCCTTTATCATAAAAGGACTTGTAAACAGATTCCTTTCTCATAAATTTTAAAAGGTTTATTTTTAACAGTTTGTTCTAAAAAGAAATGTACACGTAAACTGACGTAAATAAACCTAGGAACAGATATAAAATCAAACACCATCACACAACTTTCACCCAATGATCTACTTTGAAATGAAATCCTTGCGCATTTCAAATCAGCTACTTCTTCACTATCCAGGATGAAAATCCCTCTACTGTGTATATATATATATATAGGTAACTAAAATTAAAATCTGACTATTGTCATGACAACCGTAGAAAAAAAAAGTTATCGAATTATTTCACACTTTGTATTCATCCTTTGTTTACTACTACTATTAACAATGCCAGATAGTTATTTTTTCCAAATAAAGAAAATTAAAGATCCTTGAGAAATTTTGACTTAACAATTTTTTTTTTTAGTTGCGAAAATCTGTAATAAAAAGTTTCTTTGTAGAGGTGTGAAAAACGATTATCAACTTTGTTCCTGCCAATAATAGAATATTTTAACTGAAGATAACAAAGCCGTGTACTATGGAATGGGATTGAAAGATATGGGGTTAGTAAGGATCTCCTAGTCAGTCATCGACAGTCGTGTTAAAACCGATTTCTCCTTTATTTATCAATCAAATTCTTTTTTTTTTTTTTTACGTTTACCATTTTTGGTTACTACTACCAATGAGATATGGATAATTACTTCAAGTAAAAAAAATTAAAGGTGCTATAGATACATTTTTTTCGAAAATTTTAAACTCTGTCCGACAATTTCTGTGAATAATCCCTAACTAATAATAAATATCTGATTATTCATTGATAAACCGAGTTTAATTAAAATCGTTACGGCATAGTTTCATTAAATCATTAAAAAGGTGAAATATTTTATATATTTCTATCTTTCCATTGATTGTATTAATAATGGAATTAGATAAAATTTGGACTAGTTATGAACAATGATCACCAAAAGAAAAAATCTTCCAAATATATCAAGGTGAAAATTGTCTGATCCATAATTTCCTTCAAGAATTCTATTTAAAAGTTTCAAACGACGCCATGAACTGAAATCCTCATTATGTTTTTTAATTTTTATTGAATAAAAAAACATTTGACACAATCAGTAATATTTTTTTCTCATTCTTCAGAAAGAGACTAATTAGTGGGTATATAATAACCATAGATTACCATAATATACCATATGGATTATAATTATACGGGGGTGATGGTAGCAGCGTGATAACGCGTCTGCCAATTTTGGATTGTGAGTTCGAAAATCCAGAAAATATTTATATTTGTTTACCATATAATAATAATAATATTGTTTATTTATCCTGGGACTGATCTCATTAGAATAATATTACAGGTGTCAGAATTACAATGAGTAAAATACATAATTTTCAAAATATTTTTTTTTTTTATGAAATTTATTTATTGATACAATATTTACAACTGTACATAAAATACATAAAGTAAATTTGAGGAAATCATAATGGTATGGTACAAGCATGTAGAAACTAACCAATGGTAGCACTCTAAAAACATGTTTACAATATAAGGTCTTGAGGCCATCTTCTTTTCAGACGCCTCGGAGGATTGTCCGGAATAAAAGAGGAAGTAAGATTAGAAACTAATGAGTTAGAGTGGTTAGGAAGTTTGTAATCGAAGGACTGATATCTGGTCCGGGCTAGATCGATTACAAATGGAACATTAAGGTCTTTGTGGATGATTTTATTTGTGACAAAGTAGGGAGCATAAAGGATTTTACTAAGGATTTTGGATTGTAAGGATTGAATACGAGAGGAATTCGAAGCTTTCGTGGAGCCCTAAAGCTCAACGCCGTACGTTGAGATAGGCCTTATAATTGTCATGTAAATCAGTCTTTTGCAATGAATTGGACCGTTTGTCTAGTAAGTGCTGTAATAGTCGAAATCGACGTGCAGTTTCCTGTCTTTTCGACTTGTGTGAAGATTTCAGGTTAGTAGTTTGTCCAGATGTAGTGCAAGGTAGGGGATCTGTTCAACAAGGGTAAGATCAGCATTATTGAAGTATATTGTAGGGCAGTCGGCAGGTTTACGACGTAGGGTAAAGGTAATTTGTTGGAATTTATTTTAATCCTCCAATTACGATACCATTCTTCGAGGGCTGTGATATGGGCAAAATAAAAATTAAATTATAAACCATCGTAGATATAATTAGTAACTGAAAGTTACCAATCCATATAGGGTAACTAAGCAGTTACCAATCTTCCCTCTACGCCACAACCCCTGATGAAGACCTGAAACTCAGGTCGAAACGTCGGCATAAAATAAACAAATATGGTTTTGTTTATTTATGTTGTTCTTTGCTGACCGCACCCCCCCCCCCCGCAAACTTCTTCAAGTAAATATAATTATAATTATGAATTTGATACGATAAAAAATAAACAACAATAATTAACAGAATGAGTAAAGGAAAAAGATAACAAATAAAATAAAACTATATATCATATTATAAATCATAAGGTAACAAACTTCTAATAAAAAATAAAAAAGAATCAAATACAAATAAACTAAAAATAATAAACAAAAAGATAAAATTATTGTTCATATACATATTTAAAAGTTTAAACAAAAATAAAAATTATTAAATACAGAAGATAAATAGGTAAATAAACCAACATAAAAAAAATATATATATAAAATTAAATTAAGCCTTTAACAAATAATAAATATTAAGGATATAATTCCAATAAAATGAAATAAAGGTAAAATAAATGATGTAGCGATGATTAGATGAATATACTCACCGCAATAAAACAAATAGATATAGTATGCGATGGATTCAATCATTTATCCAATGTATATTCAATTAATCTATCTACATCACTAAATGTAGCAAGTGCGAAGCATTGCCGGTTCTGCTAATATAAAATATATATAAATTTTATGATCGAGAATTGTCCTATTTCCATAGCTGTTATTTCAATTGCCGGATTACATTTATAAAGAAATAGGATTTTTAAAATATACAAGAATAATATCATCTCTTCATAGAGCAGTAAGTAAAATTGTGTGCTAGTATATATATATATATATATCAAATTTCTAGCTATTTTGTTTTTTATTTTTATTCATTATGGTTGTTATCTGTTGTTTTATAATGCTTAGTCCTGATGAAGACTTGATATTCTGGCCGAAACGTTGGAAATAATAAAATAAGTTTTAATATTTGTGTTCTTTCACTCTCTACCATCTCCTCATTTAACTAGCTCCATTTATTCGAGGTGGAAAAACTTTATTAATATATAAGTATAAAGTTGTGCTGCCCAAGTTCATTGGACTGCTAGTTACACAGCATACTTATTTTAGTCTAATTAGACGATATTTTTAATCTAACAACAAACAGGCCTCTAAAAGTATACAATAATTATTATAAACATTAGTAGTGTACATCATTAAAACATGACTTTTTTTCTCATCTTTTTGGTTCTTTAATTTTTTTTTTACCTTTTTCTTTTCCTCTATTTCATGATTTTTTTTTCATCCTTTTCCCCTTTTTCTCTTTTTCCTTCCTTTCCTTCTTTCCCTTCCCTTCTTTTTCCCTTTCATATTTTGGTTTTAACCTAATGTGCTAAAGACCTTAATGTTCCCTATGTAACCTATCTAGCCCGAACCTGATATCACTCCTTCCATTATAAACTCCCTAACCACTCAAAACCCCTAGTGGCATCCTCTTTATTCCAGACAATCCTCCGAGGCGTCTGAAAAGATAATGGCCTCGAGACCTTATATTGTAAAAATGTTTTTAGAGTGCTACCAATGGGTAGTTTCTCTACACGCCTGTAACACTCCAATTTAACTTAGATCAGATTTACTAAATGTATTATAATGTTTAGTTGTAAATATCAATAAATAAATATTTAATAAAAAAAAAAAAACCAATGTGCCTTTAACAGAATAATGGATAGAATATGTGAAAGACATATGAGAAAATATAAGAAAGATACTTAAGTAACAAATACAAATAAAAAATTTAATTAAATGATTTTATAAACGGGTAGCATCAACGTGCCCATTAACACGTTATTAGTGCTCATGCGTTTGCAGTATCCTTCAGCATCTTATCGAATTCTGAAGCGATAATCGATCTTTAATAATCGAGTAGTTGAATCTTTTAACGGATTGAAGGAAGCGATGTTTATCCGACTGAACCACGTCTGGGAACTACAACAGTGCGGTACAACTGTAAACAAGACGACGAGTCTACTATTGCACAAAATGTCATCGTGGGATTGCTCAGTAGCGATCAAGAACAGCACGGGTGACATACACGAACCTCATCCTACCTGAACCTGTCCGAGGGTATATAGTCTATACCTGCCCTTCGGTATATATACATATATATACAGAGCTGCCCTCAGTTCTGTCAGTCAGTAGCTGTTCGTCAGCTGTGTGCGCTTGGTATTCTTTCTCGGAACTGTTCAGAGCAAGTTAGATCTTCAGTATCTCAGTCTTATTTAAGTGAGTAAAACTCTTATAATATATCTTCAATCAATATATCAATCATATCAGTCCTTAAAATTGCATAACTAAAAGTAAATATTGGGGGATCAAAACTTCAGTTGCTATGCTACCACTAAGTAACAGATTTTCCATCAAAAGTTTTATATGTACATACTACTCAAAATTAATAATACTTTTTCAATTTATTTAAAACTTTAATTTCCACCTAGTCATTTTAAATTCAAATTAAACTCATCTATTTAAGATTCTTCCTTAATATTTTTCCAAAATTGAATTATCTCTGTCATTTAAAATTACCATATTTCTATACTGCCGATTCTTTTTTTCATACTTTACAATTCAAAAAGTATTTTGGTTCGAGTAATATTGAAAATTTAACAATAAAATGAATACCAATGCATAATAATTAATATTTAAACATAACAACAGTTAAAGTTTATAATTTTTCTATATTAAACCCTTCTATTTTTTTTTTAACATAATTGTAATATTTTAAATTTAATCATTGAATAATAATTTTTCTATACTAAATCCTTTCTTTTTTTAAACATATTCCACACGGGTTTTGATTTTAGTAATATTTAAAATTTAGCCATTGAAATCAGAATATTGAATTCGGCATAATAATTAATTATATTTAAATATTACGATAGTTAAAGTTTATAATTTTTCCATATTAAATCCTTACTTTTCTTATACATGTTTTACACGGATTTTGACTCCAGTAATATTTAAAATTTAGCCATTGATTGATAATATAGTATAATAATTAATTATACTTAAAAATATATTATAAAGTTTATCATTTTTCTATACTAAATCCTTCCTTTTTTTAAACATATTTTATACGGATTTTGACCAGTAAAATTTAAATCGAAACCATTGGATGATAATTTAGTATAATAATTCATTATATTTAAAAATGTATATAAAGTTTATCATTTTTCTATGCTAAATCCTTTCCTTTTTTTAAACATATTTTACACGGATTTTAACTAGTAAAATTGAAAATTAAACCATTGAATGTTAATTTAGTATAATGATTAATTATACTTAAAAATGTATATAAAGTTTAACATTTTTCTAGACTATATCCTCCTTTTTTTTAACATATTTTACACGGATTTTGACTCTAGTAAAATTGAAATTAAACCATTGAATGTTAATTCAGTATAATGATTAATTATACTTAAAAATGTATATAAAGTTTAACATTTTTCTAGACTATATCCTTCCTTTTTTTTAACATATTTTACACGGATTTTGACTCAAGTAAAATTGAAATTAAACCATTGAATGCTAATTCAGTATAATGATTAATTATACTAAAAAATGTATATAAAGTTTATCATTTTTCTAGACTAAATCCTTTCTTTTTTTTTTAAATATATTTTCTATGGATTTTGACTCTAATAAAATTGAAAATTAAACCATTGAATGATAATATAGCGTAATAATTAATTATACTTAAAAATGTATATAAAGTTTATCATTTTTCTATACTAAATCCTTCCTTTTTTTTAAACATATTTTACACGGATTTTGACAAGTAAAATTGAAAATTAAACCATTTAAGGATAATTTCGTTTAATAAATAATTATACTTGAAAATAGTAGCAGTTAAAGTTCAGGAGTTCCTATCAATTATCATTTTTCAAATAATAAGTCGTTTATTTTTTTTTCTACATATTTTACAATTTTAGACTTATTCTGAAAGTAGTAATATTTAAAATTTAGCAATAAATTTAATGACATTTCATAATAATTATAATTTTAAAATAACAACTATGTTAACCGTTTAAAGTTAAGGGCTCTTCAAATTATTTTCCAAACAACATTATGTTATCTACAGAATTGAAAAACATACTAGGTTATGATCATTATTTATGTAATATTTGAAACGTAAAAACTTCAATATAAATAAAAATATTTACTGGAGAGACTTTTCTGGAATATTTTTCAGAAAAATAATAAATTACTACTACACTTTTTTTTCAAGTACATCAGTTTCTATCAACGTTAATGATAATCTGATCAATCATTCTTGATTTTATCGATCTTCTGAGTTCATTTATCATTAGTTTTAATTGATTAATCATAGGAGTTAGCTGGCCCTATAGATCGCCGGGCCCCGAGTCCAGTGGATCTTTCCTGGAAAAATAATTTAGCATACCGTAAACTTAATTCCGAATCCTTCTAACTGTATTTTATGTATATCTAAAATAAATTTATGAATGAATCTTCAAGTTCTATGCATTTATTATCTGTTTTTTAAAACTATAAAATATAATTATCATCAAATAAGTCGAGAACTTAGCAATGATAACTCGTTAGCAAGAAAAACATTTATACACTATTTAAATTGAAAAAAAAAAAAGTCTAGAGACATCTCGCATCGGAAATAAGAATACAATAAAAAACATATAACATATTATAAACACAAACATATAATAAACTATATATTTATAATTTAATTATACAATTACTAGGATACATTATTTATTATATTTCCATAAATATTAGTCTATAACAAATAAAAAGATAAAATCATAATTTGACCTATATAATTATTTCAGAGTCCAAAAATTCATTTGAAATTTATATTATATATATATGCACCACTATAAGTTTTAAAAATAAAATTTATTTATTTACAAATAATGAAAATATTTATTAATTAGTTTTATTTTAGGAAAAAACAAACAATTTAAATCCATACATAGAGCCATAATTAATATTTATTTGATTTTAATAACGTTATTTGTAACTTAAATAAGTATTTAAAATTAATAATTAAAGGTCAAAGATAAAAACATAAACATAAAATAAAAGGTAATTGTAAATAAATAAAAAATTACCTTATAGATTAACATAAATAGTTATGAACTGTATAAATTATATGTAAATTGAATTATAATTCATTTAATAAGCGATTAAAATAATTATTTATTCACAAAGTATTTCAAATAGTTTATGAATATATACATGACAGTGATAAGAATATATGCATACATAAGGAATATATTGGGGTAAGATACATATATTATATATTATACAAAATAAGTACTTATTTGAATGTATATATGAAAAATAATAAAATAAAATTACATAGATTTTAAACCTATAATTGTCGTTTTATACTTGAAAATTAGTTCTCAATATCTATATTGGTATGATCAGTTGATTTCGTTATTAAGGATATGTGTTTCATGCTCTTGTAATGAATTAATTTAATCTAATATTTTTAAAAACAATTTTTCAGTTTTTATAATTGTATTTAAACTAAAAAAAAAAAAATCAATCAAATATGTTTCATTCCAATCTTTCGATCTAAAATATTGATATTTATATTATAATTATAATATTCAATAGTAGATAATGATATCTATAGAAATTTTAATTTTATTTTTTAATTTAAAATATTCCAGCCTATTTCCATAAATTGTTCATTTATAGTCATAAAAAAAAATATTAATAATAAAAAGAAAGATGTTTCGCAGTATTTTATAAAACAAATTATTATTTTGCAGATAAAACATTTTTTCGACAATTTTTATTAATTGATCATGCTACGAACTATTGTTTTTGTTAAAATATTATTAGAAAATCAACGAAAATCAGGCGGTTGCACCGAATTAATTTAAATCAACAAAACTATAAATGTTGACTAAAATTGTTTTAGAATTATGTTTTTAAGATTAAAGACATGAGTTGATGAAGGAGCTAGGTTACAAAGTTTCAAATTTTATTTTATTATTTTATCTTGGTCAAAAATATAATATAAATGAAAATAAAATATCTAATAAACTGGTGAGAAAAAAATAATTTTCGAAAATGATTTTATAAAAATTACCATTTTATCCATTTTTTGCTTTTTAACATTAAATCTTTATTAATCAGATAATTTCTCATCGGGATGGTTATAGATCTAATCTCTAAAAAATTACTCCTCAATTTTCTCAAAATTTAAATTATAAACATAACACATTTATCTAGTCACATTTTAATTTAGACTTCATAAACCTCTTCCCTAAATTGATTAGTCCATTAATATAAAACTCTTTTTTTTTTACTTAATGTTAGTTGCATCATAAATCAAGAAACAGAAAAGTTAGCTTTGATTTTTAGAGATTTATAATATAAAGTTTATTACAATCATTAAACATGAAAAATTTATCTGTATCAAAATTTTAAGATAAAATTTTGACTCTAGTTGTTGTTGTTGTCTGGGGCTTAAGGGCGCAAAACCCTGAGGTCATCAACGCCCATGTTTCGTGCTTTATATTTTATTTCTATAATTCTATTTCACTTTAAATAATTTCGAGAAAAAAAAAAAAAAAAAAAAAAAAAAATTAAATAATTAATTCTGTTGGTATTTTTTTATTATGTATAACAGATTTTCTGGTTTAAATCTTATTCAAAAGGCCATTCCTTTTTAAGAAAACTAAGACCATTTCCACGTTCTTCTGGTCATCATTTTGACTCTAGTTATCAATCATTTAATTAACAAATTTAGAAAATTAAATCACATAAAAATACTATTCCTTCTAAATTTGATGTTTTAGGTTTTCAGATATGTAAAATCAAATAAAATATAAATCATATTTTTCACGTCTGCAATTTTTCTCAGATGCTATCGGACCGATTTTTAAGATTACTTAAGTTACTGTGATGTCCTGAAAAACTGGTTCTGGTTATCATAGAGAAGAAAATAAATAAATCACTAACCAAATAAATAAAAAAATACTAAATCGATAACTTGAGATTCATAAATACATGATTTAGCAATTACAAGAATAAAATAAAAATATGTTCTGCTTTAAATATTATATTTTGTAATAATAAAGGGAAATAAATCTGCATTTATGTTTATTTTTTAAAATAGAGTTATTTTTCTTCTTTTTTATATTTTTGCTCACGATCAAGCATCATTGATTGTATATAAAAAAGCCTTTAAAAAGATAATGTGTGTTGTAAGGAGGTGAATCCGTAATTATTTATAAACCTATAAATTTATTATACTATAAAAAAAATCAGCTCTAGTTAATTATCATTTCAATTAATAAACTTAGTAAATTATATTAAATACAAATCGAAAACTGGACTTCGAAAAATCATGACTAAACCTAAAAATGCCCTACGCTCCCGCTTAAAATAAATTTTATTTAAATGAAATAATGACTATCCTAGAAGAATAGAAGTGCCACAGTAGACGAAATAGTCCCTGAGTCAGCCAGTACAAATAGCGCTAAACTAATTCAAATTTATTTTCCATTCAAATAGCCTTAGCTTGTAATATAACCATTATAAAATCATATTAAATTTATATATTAAATATGAATTTAAAAAAAAAAAACATTTAAAAACATACCTCATAAAAATAATAAAACGATAACAGATCCTTTAAAAAATATTTCCAAAACTATAAAAAATATTTACTGAATCACTTTGACCTGCGAGCAGTTGGTTTACTAGGTCCAAGCTTGTAATATGATCCCAAACTGTCGTCAGCAAATGATACTCGGTCGTTTATAATTAGCTTCAAAATTAATGTCATATTTGCATTTTTCAATCATAAACATCATTGCTTAATTGTTTAATGATCAGTTTTACGGAAAAGAAAAATAATTTAGATAAGGTAATTTTTACATAAGCAAGATGAAATTATTTAACCGTTTCTATAAACAAGCATGTCTTTTTACTGACCTAATGCCTAAAAGCTATAACGACTTAAGATATAATGACAGATAATAAACAATTCGATTAAACTATCCCAAGAAGGGTTAGTTTTTTTAAAAAAAGTATTTATTAGGTTTTGCAAACTTATTTGTTTTTCTAATTGTTCGACTGCTGTGGAGATTGTATTTTTTATTTATTTATATATATTCATTGATAATTTCGTTTAATTTGCATTACATTCGTTTAACGAATTGAACGTGTGGGGAGGTTTGAGAGAGCAGTTCAAGGGCCGAGCTGAAAAAAAGGCAGTTATCTCATCCCAATTTTTGATTACTGTAATGAAAACTTTGTATAATTACTACTCAAAATTGATGAGTCTGCCAAGCATAGGTAGGGGAATTCAAAATTACGGCTATTTCAAAACGTTTAGAAAACATTATTTAAAGAAGAGTCAATTTTCTATACTATGAGCTATAATTGAGCCAATCACGTTCAATAGTTCTCAAGAAATAAATAATAATAAAGCAACATTTTATAACTATATTTCAAAAACTATTCAACGCACAAATGTCTATTAACACTCGAATCAAAGCTAATTAATTTTACTATAAAGTATTTTATGAGGTTTTTCATCGTAGGAGTAGTAGTTTTCGTGAGATTTGCAACAATAAATAAATTGTTTTGGACAAAATTTCATGAACAGAAGTTATATTTATATACGAATATCATGAAAACTACTATCCCTACGAAGATACGTGTAGTAAACTAATTTAAAGCACATTAAACTAGCTTTAATTCGAGCGCTAGCACACGTGTGTATGTCAAATACTTCATGAGATATTGTTTTTCAAAAAGTCGGTCCTAACTAGAACTAACAACTGTGCAACTAACAACTAGAAATCAACATTTTGTGAATTTATTTAGCATTAAACTTTCGTTTTTTCTTTTTTTTTTTTTCTTCTTTTTATTTTTGCTAATGATTAAGCATAATTTACAACAAAAAAAAAAATTCGTTAAAAAGATAATTTTTATTATGAGGGTGCATATCTGAAATCAATTGTAAGCCTATACATTTAAGGTATGATAAAAAAATAAAATATATTACTAATTAAAATATTAATTCATAAGAGTTTGTTTCCTTGGAAACTGAGAAACCCTGTGTATACATTAGTTTCTTTTCTAGAATAACCTTGTGACGACAGGGTTTACGCAACAACATACACTATTAAACACGAATCATGCCTAAACGCTAGGTTTATCTCCAAAATATTTTTCCAGAATTAATTAAGATGTCTTAGCGAAGGTTGTAAACAGACGATTTATAAAACTGTAGGGTTCATATTTATGTATATTTCTGATTTATCTCACAACAGATTAAAAATCGTATAAACAGACTGGATTTTTTAGTTTGGGGAAAAGAATGTAAAAAATACACTCAAGAATTAGTGCATGCGATTTAAATAAATAATGTAAAAAAAATTAAAAACAAATAAAAAAATTAATTTGGTTAGTATTTGACACGTCATAGTAGCTACCTGATGTATAAAACATAAGCTAACATACAGAGTGAAAATGCTCTTTCTTAGTTAAGCGCAACTTTCTTACTTAGGCTCAGAATTAAACTTCAATCTTCAAGTCATTAATATATACATAATAGGTAAAAAAAAGTATTTATTTATTTGTAAATAAAGCCCTCGAGTGTTGGTTCTGGGTAAAAATCAAACGGCTTATAGTGGTGGGAAACTCTAAATTGTTTAAATCTTCTGTAATTATCATGAATTCCTACGTTATTAAGGGTGCTGAATTCAACAGAATACATTTATTTTGCATTATAACCTTCCAATAAGTTCCCTGACTTCATAGGTCTCATACGTCAATGACACTTAATTAAAATTTGCTCCAATAAATACACTTTTATGGGAAAATAATCTCATCACAAAGGATCATTTTCAATTCATTTCACAAGGTACATTTCAAGTTCATTTTTGGTCAATCAAAAATGTTCAAAAACAAATTTTTCCAGTATTAAATAGGAAGTTTCCGAGGAAATTTAGAGAAAAAAAAATATTTCAAGAAACTTACAATAAAACTACAATTTTTAAACTAACTTCCGCTGGTATTGACATAGTCGAAATATTTTTTGTTGGATAATTTAAAACAGAATAAAATAAACTATAAGAACTCACTTTTCCCAATGCCGAACTAACATCTGAAAGATTTGATCTGCTCACAAATATTATTTGATGGGAGAAGCAATTAGGATTAATTCATTTATATTATTTAAGTGTATGAAACCACATTTTATTTTGGAGGGTTTTTTTTTCACACTTTTCACTGTGTAACGATTGGCAAGCGCTTGTCCTGCATCTATAGGATGATCTCAGAATTCTCGACAGAAAAATCTTTATTCTCTCTGTATTTTAATTAGTCCAAGAATTTTCCCAACCTTCGGAATTAATAATTAATAGTTATATTGTATATTTTATCAACTGGGTATAAATACATTAGATCTTGCCCTCAAATCCTGCGATTTACAAGGTGCAGATATTTCTTGCAGGCCTCTGATGTCATCAGTTTTTGTTGTTGTTTGACCCAATTTCTTAAATTCCGTCTTCGCTGGTGACTTTTCGATTAGAGTTTTTTTTTTATTAATTAGTGCATTACTTTTAGTAAATCTGTTTACTATGTTCGCTTGTCATCGGTTTCATTCATTTTTTCCATTAATGGTTTCATTGTTATGATCGCGAAACCCTTATCAATGGACCCTGCCAAGTTGCTAGCACTCAAACCGAAATTATATGTGCATATATTTTCTAAAATATTATATAAAAATGATTGCAGTTAAAGAGAGTGAAAAATAATAATAAAACTTTTAACTCGTTTTCAGAACAAAAGTTATTTGGTAAAACAACTTTACGAAATCAAAACATTTTTATTCAAAATATTTACCCTAATTTTTTATACCATTTCCCCTACCACGTCATCAACTTTTCAATCGCAGAACTTAAAAATTCAGGGTTTTGAAAAGAAATGAAAAAAAAAAATGTTTTTGATTTTAGAATTATTTTCAAAAATTTTACTTTTAAATAAGTTGTCCAAATTTCTTAAGAGATGGAAATCTGTTGGAGATGACTCTGGCGAATAATGAGGGTGTTGAAGTTGGCTTAGTTTCTTCACTGTCTATCTTGAAAGTTGAGGTCCAGCGTTGTCTTGGAGGAGTATAGTTCCAATGCAGGTTGTTTTTTTGACAAGTTTTTGACCTCTGGGTAAAAAGTAGAAATGAATTATTCCTGCTATTGATCTGGAGTAATTTAATTTAAATAAATAATCAGTTCTCTTTGTTAGCTATGATAAATGAAAAATATTAATGCATTTTATGAATAACTAAAGAAGAAAAAAGGAAAAGTAGAGACCGGAGCTCGAATTAAGGAAAGCTCTGATGAAGCCATGCAAAGTGAGCCGAAACCTCGGCACATGATAAATAATTTATTACTAATAAATAATTAATTACTATTTGATTTATTTTGATTACATCCGGACCATCTCTCTTTTATTATAAAAATTAATTTTCTGAAAACAGTTCAAACTGGATTTAGTCGACAGAAGGTCTTAATTGGAAAAGGCGTAGTGAATAATATTAATAAATGTTGAATATCTCTTCTGAAACGAGTTATAATTTGTTAGGCTTAGACAGGATTAAGGGTTCAGTGAACTAGACGGTTGCACAGGGTCAGGTATGGCAAAGGGTCTCAAAGGGCTTAAAGTACCATAAATCAAAGATCTTAACTTAAACCTAAAGACATTACCGAGAAAGTTCAAAACCCTCCATAAAATCTATAGCAAGTGAAACCTCACCTTACGGGTACCCCTACCAACGGACAGTACTCAGATGTCCCTTCATGAAGTATAGAAATATCGACCACTTCGTAAAGGATAAAGAGGAACAGATAAGTTCACAATTTTCAAAGGAAACTTACTTTCAAATGAAAATTAAAAAAAAAAAAAATTAATGGGAAGATATCTTACTATAAATACACACCCTCATTTAAATATCAAGTTATACTTTTTAGTTGACCTTATGTAGTAGACTGTAGGAAGATAGTCCGGGTGGCGGTCAACAAAGGTACAAATTAGTTTTTAGTTTATACTTGAATAAAAATATAATTATTATATAGGAAGATGGTCAGGGTTGCGGTCAAAAGTGAAACAAAAATAGTTTACAACTATTTTATTTTCCAACGTTTCGCCCCACTTTGCAGGGCTTCATCAGGGCTAAAAAGATACAAAATGAAACTATGTTAAGATAAAATGATAGAAATAAAAATAAAAAGATACAATGAAAAGAATAAAAAAAAAAAATAAATAAAAAACAAGTAACAAACGCATTTATATGAAACTTTTACTCTTGCATTTGTTACTTGTTTTTTATTTTTTTTTTTTTATTCTTTTCATTGTATCTTTTTATTTTCATTTCTATCATTTTATCTTAACATAGTTTCATTTTGTATCTTTTTAGCCCTGATGAAGCCCTGCAAAGTGGGGCGAAACGTTGGAAAATAAAATAGTTGTAAACTATTTTTGTTTCACTTTTGACCGCAACCCTGACCATCTTCCTATATATCAATTTTTACGGTCAACTATATATACATATATACAAAAATATAATTACTTTACCTTACCTTTGCCACATTTACTGCACCAGTCAGTTTATCATTTACTCCTACATATTTACAACTATTTAAGTATTGTTCTATAATTTATTACTCTATTTCTTTATTTACAATTCTATCACACTTGGCTGCATTTATTAGTCATAAGTTTCCTATCTACATATATTTATATTTCCTTAACTTAAGCTGATCATTTTTATTAAATAATTATATATGTATGAATATTTGCATATTATCTTTCTTTCTATATTCATTCTAATGTTCTGTTATTTCTTAAAATGTTTGCACCTTGTTTTCAGTCTGTCCTGACGAAACCCTGCTACGTGGGGCGAAACGTTGGTTAGCATTAGATAGTGTTCTCTACTATTTTGTACCTTTATTGACCGTCACCCGGACTATTTTCCTACATAATACTTTTTAGGTTTTAATTATAAAACCTAGTATCATAGCACTGACATCACATTAAAGAAATTATTCCTTTTTAATCTTACTTACTTACATATGGTATATATAGTAAGAAGTATTCCGATCGTGACAAATTTCAAATTCGATTTTTCGATGCAAATATATGTTTTGAGGTGCCCTAAGTCCCAAAAAACAAATCACGCTAAAATGCCTGTACTTCAGTTCGTGAATGGCCAAGCTCAAAAACAACACGTTTTACAAAACTGAAATTAGATTTTTTAAATAAAATAATTTGTATCCAGGTTAAGTTTCTAAAACAATGTTTATTATATACTTTAATGTCCAATATAAATTTATATTTAAGATTGTCCTTGAGGATCGCCACGTTGTCCGAAACGTTCGAAATTTAAAGATACAATACAGAATTTTTTGAGACTAAACATGAATACGAATTATTTTATTTTTTTTATTTAAAAAGTGAAAGCAGTAAGTATATACATATATATACCTTTGCAGCGAGTAATATGGGACTAAGTAACGAACGGATCCCTAAAATGTTAATAAACACTGAACCGGCAGGTAAACGTCCGAGTTGTAGACCGACAAGCAGATGGGAGGATTACATTAAAACTGATTTAGTAGATTTAGATTTGGAGGGGCATCACTGGAAAGATGTATGCATAGAACGATAGGTGGTATCGGAATTGAACCTTAGGGTTCGCTAAGTCTCTATTATTATTCATTATCTGTTTTAATAATGATATAAATTTAGTTAATAATTATCTGATACTCTTAAATAACAGGTATTTGTCAAAAATTACTAAACGATTACCAAAATAAATTTGAAAATCCGTAACCAATTGAATGAATAAAAGCTAATGTTTATGATAGTTGTTGACAAAATTTAATTTAGTAACGGGCAAAACAAGGATAAAAATGTATTTGCCAGGATACATGTACTTCTATTGTATATATACATATATTTGTATTTGTATTTGTCGAAAATGATAAAGAAGGTAGGGAAAATAAATGAAATAAAATTATTTAGTAGTTAACATCGTCGATCTATCAATATTATCGAAATTATGTTAAGGCTTAGCAAACAAATAACATTAAACAATAACAGAAAAAGGATTTTCTACTATAGTCAGTATACTGTGCTCCGGCATCTTAGCAGGAGGTTAGTGCAGTCTTAACTAAACATATATTTATCATGTGTGTGTCTATTTTCCATATAAAAGGACATTAATTAGAAGAAATGATTCATTCCATCTTATTCGATATAATATTTATTGCTTTAATTTAAAAATTGTCGACAATTGTTTTAATTAATTTTAATTTTCTACAACGGTTAATAAAAAAGTTCACCTATAGCCTAAAAGTCCGGGGGGAGGGGAGTTAGTTCAACCTAATTTTTTATTACTTTAATGAAAACTATAGTTATAGTTTACTAATCAAAATAGGACTCTGCCAACCATAGTTGGGAAAGTAAAAAATGGCGGCTGCGTCAAAATGTTAAAAAAAATTATTTTTCATTCGGAGCCATATATCTTTAAAACTACCTACAACACTAAAATCTTAAATAGGATATCATTTAATGTGGAATAAATTAGCTAAAATATAAGCCCTAATAGGGTTTTTTACGTTCAATAGTTTCATAGTATACTTTTTAGAAACATCAATAGTTAGTGTATATATTTTGGAAAAATGATATTTAAGGAAATATTAGACGTAAAGCTAATTTAATGTACTATTAAGAAGTTTATCTTCGTATTAGATATAATAGTTTTGAATGTAATTTTTTTGGCAAATATCATTCACAAAATGTTGATATCTAGTTGTTCGGACAAAACTTTTGGTTTATGAAAAATTATACCTCAGAAATTATTAGATGAACAGATGTCTGTCAGCACTTGAATCAAAGCTCGTTTAATGTGCTATAAACTAGTTAATAACGTTTATCCTCGTAGTAATAGTAGTTTTAAAGATATTAGCCAAAATAAATTCACAAAATGTTGATTTCTAGTTGTTCTAAAAAAGTTGATTTCTAAAATGTTTCACTTCAAAAATAATAATTATTTTTAATAATAATTTTAAACTTATTTATCCATTCAAGTGTTTCCTGTAGCCGGTTTTTTTATTATTTTCCTATATATTATATACATATATTATATTTTCCTACATACATATCCAATATATGTTATATTATTATTTTCCTTTTAATCTATGTGTTAGTCTTATTCTCGTAAAATGTATCTATTTGTTTGTTTTTGGTAAACTGATCTACTGCTGTGACTATGAATGATGGTCTGATCTCACATTGCCGTCTAATATTGAATTTGTTTAGCGGGTCACTGAAGAGGATCTAGGAGGGTGAATTTGTTGATCAGGTGAATTGAAAAATTGTGAAAGGGTGAAATTGGAGAAAGAGAAAGAAAAATAGGAATGAGTTGAAACATTTGTATTTGTTGCACAGACCGAAATGGATTGTAAAAGGAAACTAGGGGGAAAAAACTTGTTTATTATATCTTATTATTGTATCTCTTTTTTTCTGATTATACCATGTATGTGTAATTTATATATCTCCGATTACGAATTGATAAGTATGCTGTGTGAGATAGCAACCTAATGTATTTAGGCAGCATAGATAAATAAAGTATCTCTCTCTCTCTGCCGCTCACTAACAATATAATTAGCGCGACTCAAAATATTTCATAAAAAGATAACTTAAAAATTCTTGAAACATATGCAACTAATATTTAGCAAAATTTTAATGAAGAAGTTTTCATATAAACTAGTGTGAAATCAAAAGCGTCGACAAAACATAATTATATGGATTAAAAAACATGGAAGTCATAAAGAAAGGGCATCCCATAAATTCAAACGATGAGGAAAATACCCTGGAACGTCACAAATTACTTAAGAAATAAGGATAAATATAATAACTAATATACAAAATTTTGTTCAAATTTCACTATTAAGTAGTAAATAACTTGAGAAAAATTATTTGAGATAAAATTACACGTTAAAATTGTCATATAAATGATTTTACCATGAGTAAGTGGACCATGAATTTTCACCCACAAATAAAAATGCCTCTGATATCGAACACATCTTTTAATAATAACCCTAAGGATATTCTTCAAATTCATTATTTTTAGAACAAATCCAATTCTGTAGATGGTATTACAATATCGTTTGCAAAACCCCAAACAGTAACAATTAACAACAAGTATGTCATTATAATTATAAATATATAATTACGAACTGCGTTTAGCAATGATTCTAAATTGTATAATAATTATAGAGTCCGCTCATATCAAAAATATTTTGGGATACTTCAAAACGGATTAAAGCCCTGCGAAAACCCTCGTAGAAATTCTGGAAATCTTACATGTCGAAGATTTTTCATCCACAAAAAAAAAATTTCCTCGAACGGAACACTTAATGGTAACCCTAAATATATTATTCAAATTTATTATTTTGAGTTCACATTAATTTTTTATTTGGAGCTCTACATCTTTAAAACTACCAACAGCACTAGAAAATTTAAGAGCACATTATTTAACGAAGAGTAAATTTGCTGAAATATTAGCCCTAATAGAGCTATTTACGTCCAATAGTTCTAGAGATATAGTCTTTTCAAAAAGCAACATTTCATACAAATGTTCTGAAATATCAGTAGTTAGTTAATTTATTTTGAGAAATCTATATCTCAGAAACTATATGACGTACAGATGTCTGTAAGCAATCAAATTAAAGCTAGTTTAATTTACTATAAAGTAGTTTATGACCTTTATCTTCGTAGGAATTGTAGTTTTCAGGATATTTGCTAAAATAAATTGATTTATAGTTGTTCGGACAATAAGTTTGATTTATGAAAAATGTTATTTCAGAAACCATTGGACGTACAGATGTTTGCCAGCACTAAAATTAAAGCTAGTTAAATTTACAATAAAATATTTAATAATGTTTATCTTTGTAGGAGTAGTAGGATTTGATAAAATAAACTCACAAAATGCTAATTTCTTGTTGTTCGAACAAAATGTTGAATTATTGAAAAAATATACCTCTAGATCCATAAAACGCACATAAGTCTGCCAACACTCAAAATAAAGGAAATTTAACTTTCTATAAAGTAGTTTATGACACTTTTCTTCGTAGAGGTAGTAGTTTTTATGATATTCACATATGAATATAAAGTTGGCAAATCAAAATTTGTCCGAACAACTATAAATCAATTTATTAAAAAAAATTCAGGAAAACTACTACTCCTACGAAGATAAACATCATAAACTACATTATAGCTCATTAAACTAGCTTTAATTTGAGTGCTAATAGACATCTGTACCTCAAATAGTTTTTGAGATATAAACTTTTCAAAATAAATTCACTAACTACTGATCTTTCAGTACGTCCCATACAACATTTTTGTGAAATGTTGCTTTTTAAAAATCTATATCTCGAAAACTATTGAACGTAAATAACTCTATTAGGGGTCGTACTTTAGCAAATTTACTCTTCCTTAACTAACGTTCTCTTAGGTTTTCTCGTGTTGTTCCTATTTTTTATGATATAGAGCTCCCAATGAAAAAATAGTTTTTTTTATCGATTTGAAACAGCCGACATTTTTTATTCCGCCAACCTATACTTGGCAGACTCATCGATTTTTACTAGTAATTATACATAGCTTTAATTAAAGTAATCAACAATTGGGGTGAGACAACCGCCTTTTTTCTCCTCTTGGGCTCTCGTATTATCATAACTTCTCTGCATTTCATCCAATTCCTACCTTAATACAACCGTTGGAAAAGTAAATGTCTCTTCTTTTAATTAGATTTAATGCCATCATGGGAGTGAAATATTGGTTTAGAATAAAGAAAAACTTTTCAAACATTAACCCCTTTTTAAATGTTAACCTTCTAACATGTAAGGCGAAAATTTTGGGCCAAAATATTTTTACTTTCCGATTTTTCGAAAAATCCGTATTAAGGGTTTCTCGTATTAAGGATCTTCGATTCACTCCTAAAAAATCTTATAGCACACTTTGATAGTGTGTGCCTTTTGGTCCAGTTTATAGAGCCTTTACTGCCATGTTTTGTGTACATATGTTGAAGTATGTCTTATTCTATTGATTTTTCAAAAGAAATCAGAGGGTAATGTTAGGTGAAAAGCTTGGGCCAAATAATTTTATATTATCGATTATACAGAAAAGTTAGCTGTTACCGTTTATGTTGCTACAGTCACCATCTTATCCACTCCATACTCCATCTATATATTTATTGATATCCAAGTTTCAATAGTGTTCAATTAATGTATACACATTCCTCAAAATTTTAGCTTGTAGTTTTATTGATATTTTTTTCCAAACTCCGTAGCATACACTTACCTGACTGAAATTCAAAAGAGCCTTGATACTGTTGCGACATAAGTTTTATAGTATTTTTAATTAATTTACTGCTCAATTTTTAAATTGAGTTAATTTTTACGTATATGGAATATGTAGTATTGCGTAATTTCGAAATTGAGTTTTCGACGGAAATACACGTTTTTAGGTCCCCTGTGTTCAAAAAAACCTAGTCTGTGAGTCTGTTTGTCATTGAACAGCATAGTAACATAAAAAACAAAAAAGGCTCATTTTTTTAATATAACTGACTGACCGGAATGGCCACTTCATATAATCGATTTTTCACTTCTTTTTTTTAAAAAAATGACTAAAGATTTTGATTAAACTTGGTATATCAATGTTCTTTAATATCTGATAGGTCTTTTCCTCACTGAAATTGTTTAACATAGTATAAATGACGAATGTTTGAAAAATCTTTAATTTTTTTATTTTAAATAAATAAATAACCAGTTTTAGATGTTAAAATCTGATGCAGATGAATAATCTTTAAAAGTTTTTTCTATAAATTAAAATTATACAAAAAAAAATCATATTAAAATTGTAATATCCCCTGTAAAATGGATGTTAAAAACTCACATTTTTAATAGATGTGTTATTTCCTCGAGGTACTCAAATAATAACTTCTTATGATAAAAAAAACTCTTACAATTACATTGATTAAAAGATTAGGAAATTAAAAAAAAAAATCAATGCAATAAATCCTGATAATGTATTTATTTCTATAAGATATAATAAATTTAGAAGGAAGTAGTTTAACAAAATAGATAATATATAAAGCCTCTTTTAAATTTCAGATAAATCTTTATAATAGTATTTCAATATAAGTTTTAAAGCATTTTATGTTGATATTCCTCAAATAATCCTTTTTTGAACTACGTCACTTTTCTTGTTGCGAGTAAAAGATAACTTTGAATATGGAAAAAAAGGGCAATATAATTTTTTATTGATATCTTGTAAATTATTAAGTAGTTTGTTATCTGAAGGAGATTTATGTAATTTTCTCTTTTTTTTCTTTCTGGGCGATTAAATTCTTTTATTTTTATTAAATTTCGCAACAATAAATAATCACTTTAGGCGCTAATTCTATTTCACTTGTTATTTTATCTTGCACTTTCTTTGTTAATTGTTTTCTTTTCATTGAAATCCTTAAATGGTTGTTTACATGTCATTTTTTATTAATACATAGTAGGAATTTATACTTTTTTTAAAAAAAACCTTTAAGCTTGTTTTAGATTTGAGATAAATATTTATACTGAAGGTAGGTAAACAACTATTTAAGGATTGTAATGAAATGAAATCAATTAGGAAAAGATAAAATAACAAGTAAAAAAAAAAGTGCTCGAAACGTCGAAAGCATTTATTCTGGATTTTCTTTTCTAGGTAGTTTGTTTTTATTTATTAAGATGATTTATTTATTTATTGGTGAAACAAACTTCCATATATCTGATTTTGTTAAGTGCATCTGTTTCTTTTTTAAACGTAGTTAGTGAATATATTGTAGTTAGTGCATAGACGATTATTGATTGCAGTAGGAAAAGGTAGGGAAAAAAAAAATATTTTCTTGATTGATAAGCTGTGTTTTGTAGCAACCCAATGTATTTGGGCAGAATGGCTAAATAAAGCATTTCCCTCTTGTCATATAGTCAGGTTAACTAAAATTTACAATATGACATTATTTAAACAATTTCTTTTACTACTAATCAGTAGTGTTTAATTAATATGGCTATATGATAATATTTCTAAAAGAAATAGATGCACTTAGAAAAAAGTATATTAGTAAATGAATATGGGGAATATCCGAAACGTATAATAAACAAATACAGAATAGTGATAATATTCTAAATGAAAGTTTTTTTCACCTTAATAATCGTAATAAAAAAAAAAGTCGAAAGGATTATTTTATTGACGTATAATTGATAAAAATAAATAATCAAAGTAACAAAATTATTTAATTGCTCGGAAAAAAAAGTATAAAGTTACGAACTATCTTTGGATAGGCTAAGTATGGAATATTATGGGATCACTAGGGTACGGATAAAGAGAAATTATTACCGATTATGTTAACACAACAATAATACACTTTCACTATCTTTAATCTAATAAAATATATGTTATCGGCGGCATGTTACTCATGAAAGGAGCGCTATCACAGATAAGAAAGGTCCTACCGAACAACTCGACTTGGGCGGTATTGAATTATAGGAGGCAAGAGATAGGCCCAGGCGAAGGGTGGGGGAAGGTATTTGTTAAAGTAATGAGATTGAATGGCTAATAGAACTTTGGTGTATATATAGATCCTTCTGGAGACCGGAGAGCATAGGAAGTGGAGACTTGGAGCTGGCAACAACAACAACAACATCGCCACAGACCCACAATGGAAGGGATCTACCTCAGCTCTGCTTCGTATCTCCTGCTGATCGGCCTGGCAGTCCTCATGGCAGTTCTGTCGGTGCTCAAGAGGCCCAAAGGTGGGGCCCCCGGCCCGCTACCACTGCCCGTCCTGGGGAGCCTGCACCTCCTAGGGGGCTATGAGCTCCCGTATCAGGCCTTCGACAAGCTGGCCACCAAGTACGGCCCCGTCTTCGGGATCCGGCTAGGAAGCGTCCAGTGCTTGGTCGTCTCCAGTCTGGACACCGTGAAGGAGGTCCTAATCAACAAGGGGGAGCACTTCGACAGCAGGCCCAACTTCAGTAGGTACCTCAACATCTTCGGCGGCGACAAGGATAACTGTGAGTATAATCTTACCATAGCCTACTAAATCTATATAATCCACATGCTGACTTTGAAATCCATTCGAATATTCTCTGAATTTAGTCAGCATTTGGATAAACTAGTTATAAGGAGACTTGGGAGAGGTGTAGCCCTAATCATTTTGCTCATATTGGGAAATAAACGCCTATATTTTCCGAGTACTTGATCCGTTTTCTTTATTCTTTTGTCCACTTTCCGTTAAGCCTTTGATGTTGTTATTACCGCTCGTTTATGTCACTCCCTCTTTTACATCCCCACCTATATTCAATTTAGTTTTGCAGACTGAGCATTTCTCTCATCAGTACACTCCTAATATAAGGTCCGAAACCTCTGGTAGAGAAGAATTTACATTTACACGTTCATTTTTTAATGACTCCAGTTAGAGATTTACACTTAATCATGAACTTTTCTTTCATTTGATACCTCATTCGTTAAAATCCTTCGCCCTTGAGAGCTGAAATAATGATCAATAATAGTACCGAAATACATAAACCCAAACTGTCCTCTATTCTATGAACTGTATAACGTCCATGGTAATAATTTTCGCAATGAAATTAAAATCATACCCAGTACATAGAAAAGCATGGAGTTTGCACTGTTCAATGGAGAATTTGAAGCCAAACCAAATTTGTGGAATAACAACCTTTTTATAATGATAGTGATAAATTTTAAGACAATATAAAATTAAAAGGGGAAAAACACAAAGAGTTAATTTATTATTCATCTTTGGAACATTCCTTTTAGAATAATAATAACGTAATCTATATTCACGTATTATTTTTATATTTAAAAAAATTACAATTCTTGAAGAACTGGGTGAATAGAAAGTGGTTGAAAAGGTGGGATTTAAAAGTAGGAAGGGAATTACGGAGTGAAGGATAAAGGAAAAAATAGAATGCCAGAGGGATGGATATCGGATAAGGAAAGATCTGTTAAATGCTGAGGTATAATGAGCCATAATATATAAAATGAAAGTATAGAAATTGGCCCTCCTGGGTTTTACCCAGCCTCTTAATTGGGTAAAAATCTGGTGATCGAGCGTGATTCTGACCAAATCACCTCCTTGCATAACCGTTGGTCTAGTAACAGTACTTCTTTATAAAGTACCGAACCCCTGACCCTTCATGGGTTGTAGCGGTACAGATTTTTTTTAATTTTTAGGAAATTAAATGCACACAATAGTAAAAAAAAAATTAAATGTTTAAATTTAAAATTATATAATTTTATTTTTTGCTTTCAGCTTTGGCATTTTGTGATTGGTCAGAACTACAGAAGACAAGGAGGGAAATGATCAGAGACCACACTTTTCCAAAGGCTTTTTCCAGCAAGTTCCATCAGCTCGAGTCGCTGCTGAACAAGGAGTTGGTCGTGCTAAGCGATCAGCTAAGCAAAGGCATTACTAACATCAAGCCTATCATGCTCCACACTTGTGCCAACGTATTCATGTCTTTCTTCACCAACACCAGGTTCCAATTGGGAGACATCGACTTCGCCAACATTCTCATGTATTTCGACATTATATTTTATGAGGTTAACCAGGGATACGCTGCGGATTTCATGCCCTGGCTCAACCCGATGCTAACGAACAATATGAAGAAAATGAGAAAATTGGGAAAGATCATAAGACAATTCATGGACGAGCGGGTTGTATGTAACGGAGGTCAAGAAGGAGATTTACTCCATACTTTGTTGGAAAGTGTCAAAACTGGCAAAATGAACCGAGAAAATGCCATGTTTGCTCTGGAAGACATAATTGGAGGACACACGGCCATCGCTAACCTCATCATAAAGATCCTCGGTTTCATTTCGACCCAAACGGAGGTTCAGAAGAAGATGCAAGAGGAAGTCGATGCAGTAACGTGCGGCAAGCATATCAAGTTGGAAGATAGGCTCATGATGCCCTACACGGAAGCAGTTATACTGGAATCCATAAGACACATTTGCTCCCCAATCGTTCCTCATGTGGCAAGTCAAGACACTACTATCAATGGTGAGTTCCCCATACCTATCAATTTAATAAATTTAGCTTTAAATAAATTTTAAAAATCTGGTAGAATGCGCAAATCATGCAACTTTCGCTTGCCTGCCTACTTAAAGTCCTTGCTAGTTTCAAAAAAACACCTTTTGTATTATTCATGATTACTACACTTCTACTTACTATATTTTCATTTATAGATTAAGTAAAAAAAAATATATTACTATCTCAGGTTTTCATTTTTCATGGTTATAACAAGTCAAAAAGCTATGATTCTTGTAACAATAACCGGGAAAAAAACAATTTTCTTCTTTAATTAATTAATTATCAAATTCTATCATAATATATATAAAAAAAAAAAAAACATAAATAAATCTATACCCATGGAGAGTCAGGGGTACAGTACTTTGCAAGGAAGTACTACTATTAGACCAACGGTTTTGCAAGGAACTGATTTGGTCAGAATCCTGCTCGACCACCAAATTTATTCAAAATTAAGGGTGCACACTTTATGAGACTGGGTGGACCTCAGTGGGACCACGAACCCACAGGATTGACTTAAGGCTACAGTAACAGAATAAATAATCATCTGTCACAGCCGGATTCGAATCCAGGTCCTTCGAGGTAGCATTACAGTGCCTTAGTACTGTGTCACGCCGCTCCCTGTCTTAAAAAATATTTTTGTATTTTTTATTGCTACAAACAGTGAGAAATAGTTAATTATTTCAAATACTTCAGAGGAAGCTTTGTTGTAAATTTGGAATTTAAGTATTCTCAGAGTATTTCAGAGTACGACCTATCTGATATATAATGATACAACTCCAATTATATAATAAAAATCAATAAAACTGTTTCTAAGAAGCTTTTTAAAAAGTCGACCATATAAAGTGGTGTATCCGGTATCTCAATTTTGGCCAAAAATTTGCAGTCACATCCAAGTTATAGTAACTAATTTCAATATATCAATAATTTTAATTTCTTAAAACTTTTTGTTTGAGCTGGGCTGTTCATTTTGTGGGGCTGTAATTTGTCAAAATTCCAATAGTTCATATATGTAGCTTCAAGATATAAAACCCAATTTCCAAATTCCAAATAGAAAGAAAAAATAAACTCGAACTAAAGGTTTAGAGAAATGAGGTTAAACGTGGATTGTTGAATAAAAAAATAATAATAACATTAACATTTCTGAAGCTATTATTTGTTTTGGAATATAGACGTTGATTCATTGATAGACGAGGTTATATAAAAATCAGGTAAATTCTAGAAATGGTCATAGGTTATTGTTGTATATATTGTGATGTTTTAATTAATTATAAATTGTCGCTTTTAACCATGGTTACTGTTTTTATTTCGTTGTTATGGAAACATTAATAATCAAAACATCTGACTACAAAATATTATTAATACAAAATTGAAAATTATAAATATATTTTAAATTTTTTTCATAAAAGTTCGTCATATCTGACTATAAAAGAAAGCATTTGTAATTAATACTAGAAATGCAGTTTCTAGTATAAACTAAAATGAAATAAAAATAATTTTAACCTTTAAAAAAAAGTTGTATAATTGTTATTAAATACTTGGTAGTAGTCTTGATAGTAGTTCATAGTTGTTTGGGATGGCTTCTAGTAATTCTTCATAATTTATGTTCCACTTCACAAGTAGATTAAACTAACTTTTAGATATCATTTCACTTGATTATGCACACTTTAAAAAGAAACATTTAACTGTCAAATTATATTTTTATAACGAAAATATTTAAAATAAAATAATTTTCTCTAGTGATTTCACATATACCCAACAATGTTGGCTTCTGGTAAAAATCTGAAGTTTCTTGATTTAATGCCAAGCACCGCCAATAAAAAGAAACAAATGAATATCTTTTTTCTCTATTTAATGGTCACTGGCTGTATTTTTATGTTTAAAAATAAATACTGATTAGTTCTTTAAACTTTAAAAAACTTAATCTACTTTGTAGACGTAAATTAACACTTCATATAAGTATTCAGTCATTATATATCGTGGGTTGCCAGTGCAATGATGATCGTACATGTCCCTAATTCAGACGCCATTGTTCCGGCCTCTTTAACAAAAATCACCTTTGTTTACAAATACAAAAACAAAAATATTCACCTCATCAATTGTTCAAATAAATATTCCGCTATAAAATCCATTATTATGTTTAAAAAAAAAAAGTTTAATAGTCTTCTATTTCAAATACACTATTTATAATTATTAAATAATTCTTAATTTATATTCATCAAATAAAATATACACATTTTCCTATATTATAAATATAACAATATTTTCTATATATTGTTAATATTAATCAATATTTTTAATATTTGAAAATTCGATTGTTTAATTTATGTCTCTGTTCTGTTCATAGTAACAGTGAACAATTTTTTATTTTATTTAATAAGAGATATAAAAATATCACTATGGTATATTCCATATCTATCGCCTCTAGCTATAAACTCCAAAACCCAAATAAAATATAAAAAAATTAAACTAGAACTGTAGGATTTTATTAATGTGGGTTGCTGTATAAAAAAATTAATAGATACACTAACTTTTCTGAAACTATTGTTCATTTTGGGATATAAAAATTGAAACTTTGACAGACAAGGATACATAAAAATCTATGTACATTTGTTATTGTTATAGGTATTGCAATGTTTTAATTTTTTTTAAATATTTAAATTATAAATTGTCGCTTTTTACCATGATTATTGTTTTTATTTGGTCGCTATGGAAACATTACATAATAAACACATTTGACTACAAAATATTATTCATTTAATATTAATATAAAATTAAATTTAAAATTCATATATATGTAAAATTTTCAGTTTACTTGGTAATAATCTCAGTTGGTTGGGATGACTTTTAGTAATTCTCCATAATGTTCCACTTCACAAGTAGAATAAATTAACTTTGAATATTATTTGTTCAGAATATCTCATTGTTAGAATAGAAAGCGTTCATAATTTATACTAGAAATGCAATTTTCAAGATATAAAAAATTTATTTTATTTTTTTAAGAACTATTGTTTGCTTTGGGATACAGAAGTTGAATCTTTGACAGACAAGGTTACATAAAAATCTAGTTAATTCTAAAAGTGGACATTGGTTATTGTTGTAGATATATTATTAAAACCAAGTCATAACAATTAATATAATTATTTTAATTGTTCGCAGATTATCAAGTCGAAAAAGGGACACTCATCTTCCTCAACAACTACACACTCAATATGAGCACTGAGCTATGGACCGAACCTGAGAAGTTCGCCCCAGAAAGATTCCTGACAGAAGATGGAAGATTAATAAAACCAGAACACTTCTTGCCCTTTGGAGGCGGAAGACGATCCTGCATGGGGTACAAGATGACTCAATACGTTTCATTCTCGGTCTTGGCAACCATGATGCAAAAGTATTCCATCACACCAGATCCTACCAATGGCAAAGTTCCTCGCGGTGACCTTGCTCTACCTTATGACACTCTCAAGTTCAATTTTAACCCAAGATAAAATAATACTCACTAGTAACATTAAAAAAAAATTAAATATTACCCCTTGATATGATAAAAGCCATAATAAGTTCATATATGACAATGTAAAAGATTTAATTAAGCATTTGAAATGCATCTTTCTTGGTTTCAACAATTTATTTAATTTTTTTTTCAAAACGTAAGGGGGTATTGAGACTGATTTAAGTTTCTGGTAAGAGATGGGCTTATATAATTTTATAAAAAATATAGACTTATTGTGATCAATTTTATATGTACATAGAACGCACTATACCTAGTCATATATTTCAGAGCTACAAGGTCACCTTTTAATTTAGTAAATGATTGAAGGCTTATCTTTATCAGAACTTGTAAAATACGACTCTTTGCTAAGATGTCGAGGAATTATATTTTAGGTACAAAATTATTTTGCCAAAGAATATATATGTGTTAAATTGTGAATATTTATGACTTTGATGTTGAATTCACATTTGTAAGACAAAAAATATAAATGTTATCGATAATAAACCATAAATTTTATTTTGTGATTTATTTTAAATGTTCGTTTTAACATCTGCAAACGATTGTTAAATAAATGCGGCATATGAGTAACCACTTTTCTGTGAATGCAGAATATGCGTTGTTTTTAGGTTTTAATTTTTTTTTTTTTAAAATATATAATAATTAACAAAACAAATGATTGTATAACCTGACACGATTGTAAAGGAAATAAATATGTGTCGAATGAATCTCTTATTTTATTTTACCTTACAAACCTATTTATACTTATGGATTAGAACTATGAGGGACAGCTAAAAACTGTAACATCAAACATTTAATTCTTTCAGTCGAAAATCCTTTGAATAATAGTCAACTTATTATGTAACCAGTAATACCCTATATCACATTTGTATCAAACCTTATTAAATCCAAATTCACCATTCTAAGAGAAACTCACTCATCATCCTAATCCCCTAGCACTAACTATCTAGTTTAGGTTAACACAATAGGTTTAGGTTAACACAATAACTATCTAGTTTAGGTTGAGAATCCTGTTCTTTCCTCTACAAGTGGAATAAAAAGCTCGGTTTGGAGTTCATCAGGCTAAATATAAATATTGTAAATAGGAATGATTGTGTTTAAGATGTTAGTTTAATTTTGTTTTGTTTTTAACTTTCATTTCTTGTTTTGTTATCACTTAATTTATATATCTGTAAACTTGGTTTGAATAAGCTCTATAATTCCTATTACCATTGTCTATAAATATGAGACAGAATGTAATATTACACTATAAAAAAAAAATTACCTTACAAATATTATAGTTAGTTTTATAGTGTAATAGTAATAATAGTAATAATAATAATAATAATAATAATAATAATAATAATAATATTATAGTTATTTTTATAGTGTAATATTACATTCTGTAATATTACACTATAAAAAAAAATTTACCTTACAACTCATTTCATATGAATACATAAAAACATTGAAGATATGGAAGTTAAAACTATGCTCTAGTGAAGGATTATGGTAGAAATATTTTGTAATTATATATAATTACACCTGACTTGAAAAAATAATTTTAATTAATAGGTAGACACGCTTATTATTTTTTTATAATTTTAACTTGATAAACTGGATAATGAATTTAAGGTTTAAATGAGCAATAGGTTGTAATAATAATAGAGTAAATATTTAATTATAATATTATTAATACATACTTAGACATATAAATTTAAATATCTTCCTGAATTATATAAGTAATATAGTCAATAACAATCTGAGACCTAACAAATCCAATAAGCCAACCACAGGTGTAAATAACACCGAGGCACTCGAGGCCTAACGGCAGTGGTTCTCCTCTACCTTTTGTTGAGGCAGAACCCTTTTGGTAGAAGTAGGAAAATGGCAGAACCCCTTATCAATTGATACAAACAAGAACCCCTAGATTATCAATTGATAGAAATAAGAACCTTTAGATTATCAATTGATACAAATAAAGTAACCCATACTTTCAGCATAGGCTACGATACCTACACAACACCAGCACAAAATGTGGAGAAAATCTGATCTCTTCCTAAATTATTTTGCAGAACCTCAGTTGGGAACCACTTTCTTAGGGTCATATACATCAAGGGTCCTCTAAAGACCTGAACTAAAAATTTTTATTGTTATTTAAGCTTTTAACCTATAAATAATAAAGGCCTAGCGAACCCGAAGGTTCGATGCCCATACCACCAATCGTTCTCTACATACATCTGTTCAATGATGCCCATTCAAGCCCAAATCTAGTAAATCAGTCTTCATGCAATCCTCTTGGACCTTTACCTGTCGGTTCAGTGTTTATAAACATTTTAGGAATCCGTTTGTTACTAAGGCCCACAGCTTTACATCTTATTCGATGTGATGCAATAACCTAAATTATATTTACCGAGTGCAGTTCTCTCAATTAAGCATTGTGTAGCCTTCTTTCCGGTCCTCATCTCATTCTTTTTTAGTCCAAATATTTTATATTCAAAAACCTTCAGACGTTGTTTTTCCCTTAGTGTAAGAGGCCACTTTCTGCATCAATAAAGAACAATGGGAAGATAATAGTTTTTTAAATTTTAACTTTCAATTTTTTAAACATAATGCCCGAGCTAAGCATTTTCGAAATTGAAAAATAACCACTTCCCACCTTTAACCTTTATTTAATTCCTTATTAATTTTATTATTTCTAGTTACCGTAGAATCTAAACACTTAAACCTATCTACCTGTTCAAATATATTTCAACCTATATCTATATCAGCAATATTGCTCCCGTTTCTACTGCTAACCATGTTTTTTTTGTTTTATACATATTTATTTTGAAACCTAGTTCTTGACTCGTCCCTATTAAGGTCTCTGGGTGAGGATTGCTTCAGGGAATCCATGGTGCAAGTTGAAAATTATTAAATTAATATAAAGATATTTAAGTACAGGGACATGGTATGTAAGATGTATCGGTTGGTGGGTCACAAACAAGGTTATAGGATACAAAAAATAAATATTAAAAAAAATTAAATCATAGGATATCATTCTAAATAGGAATAATTGTTGAGTTAGTGAATTACTTACCTTTTGGTGCCATCAATTGTAAATCAGACAAAGTATGTAAGAAATTAATTTCTTTTTTTTATAATTGTTTTTATTATTTTTTTTTTAATCAAATTTATTAAACAAAGTACAACAAAGATGGCAGCTTGAATATAATACATAAATAAGAACTGCTACTTTATTCATAGACTACTTAAATAAATCTAAACTATGGTACGAGATTCTAGGTAGGTTACTTAAGTTATTTTTCAGTAATTCACTGGTTAAATGATCACAAAAGGAGGGAGCCATTTATCACTAGACCCTACTTTCTAAAAAAAAACATTAAAAAACTAACAATCTCTCTGCATTGCTCATATACCAAGGCTGTCATCAGAAGAAGGCTGTAAAAAGAAAAACAAAAAAAATAACTATATTTACACATCCTTTTGAATTAAAATAGAATAAAATAAAATGATAGTTACACTGGTCATCCGATTCGTCAAAGAAAGGCTTGAAACAAAGAACATAACAAAACCAATTCATATGTTCATAAAAAAATCAAGTAAAACAAATAAATATAAAGGACAAATTTTCCGAAATGATTTCAAACAAATGAGGAATATGTTATCAAAACCAGCTGAATCCATTTTCTTAAGTTTGACAGGAGAAATGATCTCTCATGTCCACAGATTTGAACCTAAATTGGGCAGCATTATGAAAAACCCTACCAACCCACAAAAACATCAATTCAAGATAAATTGAAATAGAAATTTTCACATAAAATTAAATTCATCTTAAAGTCAAAAATAAATTTGATTGATTATGTTCACATTTCAGTCGAATTGACGTAAACTTGACAGAGAACTACTGAGTGGGTTGGATGCGATCTGCTAAAACTAAATAAATTTAAAATGACATGTTAGCTTGTTCAGTTTGACTTGCATTTTAAGTTAAATGGAAATTATTTTATATAATTTAAATGGAAATTGAAATTTTCACATAAAATTAATTTTTTTAAATTTAATTTAAATTAAATCGTAATATAACAAACTATAATAAAATTTAATTTTTCACAAAAAATTAAATTCAGCTTAAAGTCAATAACAAATTTGATTGATTTTGTTCACTTTTCAGTTGAATTGACGTAAATTTGACAGAAAACTAACAAGTAGGTTGGATGCGTTCTGCTAAAACTAAATAAATTTAAAAGACATGTTGGCTCGATCAGTTTGACTTGAATTTTAAGTTAAATGAAAATTATTTTATTTAATTAAAGTGAAAATTATTTTTGAAATTTAGAGGAACTACCCATTGGTAGCACTCTAATGACGTTTTACATTAGCAGGTCTTGTGGCCATCTTCTTTTTGGGTGCCTCGGAGGATTTTCAGAAATGGAAGAGGAAGCAAGATTAGCAACTAATGGGTTTGGGTGGTTAGGGATTAAATTAAATTAAATTATGGTATAATAAGTTATAATATTATAATTCTATATACTTTTTTTTAATTTTCTCATAAAATTAAATTCACAGCTTAAAGTCATAAACAAATTTGATTGACCGGAGACTGCCAAGTGGGTTGGATGCGTTCTGCTAAAACTAAATAAATTTAAAATGAAATGTGGTTTAGTCAGTTTGACTTGCATTTTAAGTTAAGTAAAACTTGGTTAGTTTCTGCAAATTGTAGAATGACCTCTTTTTGTTTGAATGTTGTATTTAGTATTTTTTAAATCATTTTATGGCTAGATAGGTCTCTACATAACACAGCCCAATTTTTTTTTTTAATTAGGTGTGGCCACGCAAAATCGGGATAGTTTTCATTTTCAGCCCAATCTAATTAGTTTTCATGTGAAAAGCCTAATTAGATTGGAATGAGCTGGTTTTGTTGCAAAAAGTGGAGTTTTTCTCATAAAAATATTCATGTTAAATGGTTTTTAACATTAACTCAATATTCTTTTTGTATTTTGTGAGTTTTAGAAGGATTAAAACTAGTTTGTTCTTTTAAACAAGCTATAATTTCAAAATTTAAGATAACAAATATGGTTATGTAGAGATAGGGAAATACATTTTAATTTTTCCATAAAATCAGAAATGTATTTATGAGTGCCAAAAAGAATGAAAGTGGTCATTGGAAATTGCAGAACAAGAATCACAACATACTAATATATTATTCACTAATTAATAAAATATTAACATAGAGAATGAACGCAGTACATTACTTGTATATAATTATCTCTTGTAACATATTAATTATGAAAAAAGTATAACAAAATCATAGCCTACACTTTTTAATAAATCAATACTAAACCTGTTCAATGAAATATTTCGTATTTTATCAAAAATTTCGAGAACTCCCATACCCTCGGATGGGGGGAGATCCCACGATCGATTAAAGCCAAATATCTTTTATCATTGGGTAAGCAAACAGCAGATCACATTTTAATATTGGCATCTGTTCCGTAATTAATAATAATTTTCCAAAGGACAATCGTAAAGCAGATTTGACCAATGTTTTTGTCTCAAGAACAAACTGGTCTGTATGTGTTTCATATATGCGTGCATATTGGCGTGTGAATGAATTAGATTTATGTTAATCTAAATTTTTATGGTATGAAAAGAGTTGAGTATGCGACTTTGCTGCATGATTCAAAATTACAAAATCCTTTTTTTTCATGTCAATTCCTAGTTTTAATATGTTGCTCAATATAAACAATTTTTTTTTTTCAACACACCGATTTATAGATTTAAGTAATTTTACTTTTTTTTTTCATTAACTACTCTATTTCTCATTAATAATTTAAATATAAAACAAACTTCATTTTTGATTCATTAAATGATCATATCAGCCTGTAGTTTTACTGAACTCCACTTAATGATTCATTAAATTATGATTAAAATTACCTTA
>NW_027115012.1:520907-551343 GCF_000696795.3 Halyomorpha halys
ATTAGTCATTTAGTTATATTGTATTCTTATTTTTAATTAAGTTAACGACATACTTATTACGAATTCATTAGCTCAGTATTATTTATTTATTTATCATAAATTCGTAACATTAATATTCACTTCAATTCAAAAGTTCTTTCAATTTTTTTATCTTAATTTATTTTAATTTTAGTATTTTGTATTTAGTTGTATTTTGATAATTGAATTACTAGTTTTATCCCTAGAGATAAATATATACTGTACTATTCTACCATAGCAGCCTCTAAAGCACCCTAATAATCAAAAGTGAAATTAATAAATTTCATTTGTTTATCATTTCTGCATGTTACTTTATGTTGCCATCTGGTCGAACCATATTGGCTTGGAAGAAAAAAAGAAGAACCTGCCCCTTATCATGGGATTTTGGGGGCATAGAGGTAAAGTTGATTTTAATTATTTTTGGTATATGATCTCGAGAGATTGCAATATTATCACCATACGCTGACCAATACTCGATATAAATGAATGTTTTAACAGTAACATAAGAAAGGCTTAGTCATATAGAGGAAGTAACGGTTCTAGGCAGATTCAGGTAATTTTACAATGTAGCTAGATAATTTTTTTTTTTGTTCAAAAACTGTCCTACTCGCCATTAATAAATGTTTTTTAGGTAAGATAAGCCTGCTTCTTATGAGGAGAAGAAGGGAGGAGGGAAGTTTTCCTTCTAAAAACAGCCAGGAATGTATGTTTTTGTTTCGCATATGGATATCATTAAACGCTTATAGTTAAAATGTTAATTTTTTCCTCAAAATCAGTTTATAAACCTCGTTTTAACTTCCCTTCAGTCGACACTTCTCTCTAAAGCTTCATTGGTCTACTATACAATAATTCTTCACATATATCGTCTAATATATATGAAAGAACTGTCAATAATAAAATTTAACCTTTGAAACAAATACAAAACCAGTTAAACAGAAATCATCATTATTATTGGCTTTATTGTACTGACTGGGTAAGACAGCGGTGATAGAACATCCATTGAGCTGTGATTAAGTGCTTACATTTCAATATTTAACAAGACCAATATTTTAATATTGTTATAACATAATATGGGCCGCCCTTAGCTCAGTGGTTGGGCACAATGTTACCATTTTGATTACTATTAGCAGTGCTGGTTCGAATCCGGCCTGGAGCGTTGTCTTTTTTCATCGAGTGACGGTCCCACAAAATGAAAAACTTCGACCCCCAACCATGGTAAAAGTAATGGCAATAAAAATAAAATTTAAACCTGGCTGTATGAAAAAAATATATAATAAAATTAAGTATTTAATATGATATGAGGACAAGATAGTCGGAGTAGCGGTCAGCAAACATACACAAATGAAAAAACTTAACTATTCATGCTGACATTTCGATCTGAATTTGTAACCTTCACTAGGGATAAAAAACGACTCAAGTCAGAGAATCATAAAAATAAAATAATAACATACAATCTTGGAAATTTTCATAACAATAAATTAAGTAGATAGTAGTTGATAATAATAGAAGATAAAATATAATATTGTAGAGGTAAGAACTACACAAAATAAATGATATAAAAATTATTTAAAAAACAGATAGTGTTATGGTAAATAAAGGAATAAACATAATGAAAGGGGTGGAAGAAAATGTACAGAAGAGTAACTAAATTAACATAATAAAATATGAAAGTTATGTTTAAAGATAATGAAATGTGTGAAAAAAAAATATATATATATATACTTTTTATTATGTTCTTTATTACTTTATATATACTTTTTTATTATGTTCCTTGTTCTTTCATACTTTTTATTATGTTGATTTAAATTTTTTTTCATTATTTTTTAACATTACTTACATATTTTATTATTATTTAAATAAATAATTTTAAATTTTATCCATTCTCAAAACTTTTTATTCTCTTTACAAGTCCGACGTTTCGGCCAATTCGGCCATTCTCAGAGACAATCTTAATACAATTTTTGAACTAAATAATTTAAAACCTTCCTTCATGCTATTTTTTCTGGGTTCGTTGTTGTGTTTCTTTTTTTCGTCTATTTTCCTGTTATAACGAATTTTAATTTTTTTTTTCATGTTCACTTTTTTTTTATAGTTTATTTGTTGAATTCTTGTCGGCTGGTTTGGCTGCATTTGTGTTTTAAATTATTTAGTTCAAAAATTGTATTAAGATTGTCTCTGAGAATGGCCGAATTGGCCGAAACGTCGGACTTGTAAAGAGAATAAAAAGTTTTGAGACTATAATGGATAAAATTTAAAATTATTTATTTATACTACATTAACCAGTCTCATAAAAAGTGTTTCAAGATTATAAATAAAATATTTTGTTAAATAATACATTTTCTTCTGTATCTTTCATTATGTTTATTTCTTTATTAACAAAAACACTATTTTTTAATAATTTTTATATAATTTAATTTGTATAATTCTTACCTCTACAATATTATCTTTTATCTTCTATTAGTATCATCTGTTTGTTATTGTTTTCTTTTTCATTTTATATTCATCTGAAGTAAGGTTGTTATCTCGTTTTTTTTTCGGCCCTGATGAAGGCCAGAAATTCAGGTCGAAATATAGGCACAAATAAATAATATTTTTTTATTTGTGTATTTGTGTATTTTGGCTGACCGTTTTGGAGTCTACTGCACATTTTTTGAGGCACAGGATCTCTGGTGCTTTCAACCACTCACTGCTACAGTTTATCCTCCGAGTCTTTGGGGCAGAATATTGCGAGCGGCCAACGCTCACCTTATAGTCACTGGCCCTTCACTGTTTGGACGATGGTGGCCATCTTGGAAGAGATTCGAAGATTTGTCTATTTTTTATTCGATATGCGCATATCAGTTTTTATTCTTTCATCTCCTGTCAGTGACATTCTCTTTTTATTGTATCAAATAACGATTATTTTATTTTCTATTCAATGCATTATATTAAAGAGTTAATTTGTTTTTAATTATGAGAGATAGTTGACCGTGGATGACGTACGAGATGATGGTTGGGGGTGCGGTCAAAGTGAAACACAAATAAGTTGGTGTAACCTATTTAATTATGCCAACGGCTAGAGTTTCTAGCCTTCTTCAGGGCTAAGAACAGAACAAGATAACAACCACAGTAAGTATAGAAAATATAAACAAAAATATAAAAAAAAAGAAAGTATAAACAGAATAACATAAAATGAATAATTTTACAAAATAGAATTAATAAAATAAAGTGATGAGAGAAGCAGGAAATAAATTTTTTTTTTCTATTCATCTCTTTATCAATTATTATTGTTACATATATTTTCTTCCTCTCAATTTTCTTTTTCTTTCCATATTTCAATTTTTAAAATATTAATAACTAATATGTTCGTACTTCTTTGCATTATATAACTTCATTTTTATTTTATTTCCTTAATTATGTTATTTTACTCACTTTTTCAATTACTCATGTCTACATTTTATTTCCCACTTCTCTCATCACTTCATTTTATTAATTCTATTCTGTAAAATTATTCATTTTATGTCATTATGTTTATATTTTATTATTTATTTTCTATACTTATTGTGGTTATCATGTTCTGTTCGTAGCCCTGAAGAAGGCTAGAAACTCTAGCCAAAACGTTGGCACAATTAAATAAGTTACACCAACTTATTTGTGTTTCATTTTGACCGCACCCCCAACCATCTTCTCCTCGTACGTCATCCACGGTCAACTATCTCTCATAATTAATTAGAGTATCTTTTATTTAAGATAAAAAGTAATTCTTGAATATCAACACAATTGCCAAGTCTCTATAGTCAATAGTCTGAGCTACATGCATAAAATAATTCAAATATTTGAATCCAACTTCTTCAAAGGTTTCGAAAAGTATGCTTGTTGGGACGAACAAATGAAACTTTTTTTTTTCAAGAATTGTTTTCTTAGAAGTAAAAATAAAATTTCACAAAAAATAAAAAATAAATTAACAAAGTAAACTACCTTATTAGCTTTATTAGAGAGGTTAGCAGGTCTCCATGTGAGATAATCAGGTTTTGTCGCAGCATAATATTCGTCGACCAAATTTTGTATGACGTCTCTGGAAATGTCTAACTCTTCCAAGTTATTCTGAAACATGGCCTGTTTTCTGAATTGTTCCAAAAAGGCCTCACGCTTTCGTAGCTTATCGTATTGTGACAATACTTGATTGAACAACTAGAACAGAAATAGAGAAGAAAAATTAATTTAGATACTTTTTAATCGTACATATAAATATATATACACCACTACACAAGCATCCTTAATTAAATACAAGCATATTTGTTTCCAAAACAGATTCTCAACAGTTACATCTCCTGTACATTTTAAATCTGTAAGTTATTTCTTTTTTTTTTATTAATATATACTTATTTTTAAACATCTTATTTTAATTATTTTTTTGTTAATATTTATAGAATTTTTCACTTATATTTACATAATTTTAACCCCCACCTTAGTTTACTTTATTGTAATTTTATTATCCTACCTTGTCAACATATTTTAAGTTGTGGTTTCATTTTTAGCCCTGATAAAGCTCTGCAAACTGGGGTAAAACACTAGCAAATACATAGTTGAAAACTATTTTTTCCCATTTAAACTGTACTTTAACGTTTTTTTATTTTAATTTCTTTTCTTTAATTCATATTGAAGATTGAACAATTTTTTTTATTTTGAGTATACATTTAAATATCGAATCAATCTATTATTTTATTTTATTTAAATTTGGTAATGTAATTAATGCAATGTAATGGTATATTGTAAACAAAGCTGCAACAATGACATAAGCACTGTTTACAAAATATACTGCATCTAAAAATGTCTGCCTCTCTAATGTTTGTGTATACCAGTCAGCTTTGAAGTCTCTTAGCAACCACCAACTACTGTCGTACGACACATTGCACACTGTCTACTTATGGCTGTGATTTTCTAGTCATACTTAGCCGTCATTGTTCATCTACATATACAGCCTTCATCATTAAAAGGTCAGATAAATAGACATTATTAGTTTCAACGATCAGGGCCCTGTTTCTTAATAAAGTACGAACTAATACTATTGGTCTTGTAGATTTGTCTTAATTCGATTACTCTGACTTGTACAATAGTAACTTATACTTTAGCATTTTTTAATTCCTGTAATATCACTAATAGTCATCCCTATCATGAAAAAAATAAGTATTAGTCTTATTACCACACTAGTTTCTACACTTGTACTATGAACTAATACTATTAGCTTTCATTATGAAATAGGGCCCAGGTGTCATAATTTATTGTTATACATCAAATATTTTTTTATTTTGTTAAAGAAGATTTTTATGTGATTTATTAAGTTTATAATAATTAATTTTGTGTATTTTCTCTGTTGTTTCATTTTATAAAATTCTATTTGTCTTATTCCACAACAGGGCAGATAATCTCTAGGGGTTAAGTAACCTTGTAACTTGTACTTCCATTCAAAACCCAGATTAGAAATTTTTCATGACAAATTCAAATTACTGAGGTTCAAATCACAACTTACAGAGACGATGTTAGTATGATTGGCAAGCATGAGGCCAGATACCCTGTGGGCAGTATGTACATAAGGAGACTTCCTCGACACCGCCACTTGAACGCTGCTAGGCCCCCATGGGATGAATTGTATCATCTTCCTCTCACGTATACGATGAAGAGATTTATGGACCTGGGTAACTTCAACTTCTCCCTGATATTAACAAATGATAATATTAAAAAAAAAAATTAAAGAGGCATATTTGAAAATGTCTGCAATCATCGTGTTCAAATTATGGTTGCAACTAATTTCTAGTTTCAATATAAGTTAATTGATCATTCTTAATTTTTAATTAGTACTGTCACATAATAAATTAAGTCTTTTTGCCATTTCAAAAAGAATAAAAAACCACATTAAAATGCAACAAAACCTAAGATAGCAAAATTTGCAAATAAGCCAGTTTGGTATTGGACCGACAATAAACTAAAATTGCGAGTAACATATACAAAATATAATAAGATAGTAAAAATCACCAAAATGGTATCATGTATCAAATAGTTAAGAAAAAGAAACAGTTAATAAGATAGTCTAAAATCTTTTAATCTTCACTTGAGTATTAGTTTTCTTTATTCTTTTAGTCTTAATTAAATAACATGCTAATTCAAAAGAACAACCAATAGTTTTAAATCAAGTAACAAAATCAAAAACTAAATGTATAGAGATCAATTTTATGTAAATTATTAAATGTATAGAGTAGTAATTATTAAATGAATAAAGATAAATCAAAAACTCATATAATATTTTGAAAGTTAAAAATGGTAAAAGGACAACTTAAGTTCCAAAATCGACACGATTCATTAGGGGCTTAAAACAAATAAGTTTTTTGGGGGGACAGAATTCAAATTATGCTCTATAATTTGAACATTTAAAAAATTAATCAAAATAGTGATATTTTATTAATATATATTTTTGTTAAAGTCAATATAATAAAAGATGTCTGTCAGTCACTGTTCCTGGTATTACGGGCACTATATAGCACCTCCCCCATTTTTAAGTTATATCAACAGAAAATTTAAGATCAAGTACTTCAGGTTCTGTATAGCTCCAGATCAATGTCCATTTATAAGTCATATTAGTATAAAATATATGATAATATGTTGCAGGTACTGTACAGCCCCCGAACTATTTCTAAATTATATCAATTGAAAATTTATGGTTAAAGCACTAATAATGACTTTAAAAACTGGGGGCATAAATAAATTAATAAAAACGATTTTGAGAGTAAGGAGAGAAAGAGAGAAGGATAGGATAATTAAAACTGCTATTATGTGATTAACGACTAGTTCAATCATAAATATTGAATTTAATCTATGAAATTATGGCATTTTAAATTTTTACTTGTGTTTACACACATATGGGCAGATAAACAGACATATCAATCATAGGAAAGTCTAAAATACTAAAGACTGTCAAGTTTTGTAGTTAAATTTTTTATATGATTAAAATGCCTAATTTTAATAAACCTTCAACTTTTCCTAAATAAATAAACTTTGGTGACCTATATATTTACCTGAATTATATTAAGAATTGAAATATAACAATGGGAACCGAGCCTGTCCAATTCAGTCGAGACCATCATGTTTTTTGGTTGTAGGAGTCGCCTCATCACATCCATCACGGATGTTTTCATAACAGATGTCTCCTAAAAAAGGAATAAAAAATAATAAGAGAAAAACTCAAAAAAGAGACTAAAAATTTAATTAAGTTATAACTGTAAGTTTCCAAAATAGAATCCTATAGTACTGGCCTGACCAACTCAAATGGTTTCACAGACTACTTCAAAGACACAAAACATTACAATGGGACACACTTTCGGCAAACATGCTTTCAACTCTTTGCAATCGGTTGTTCCCTCTGAGGGGAAAACGCAATTGTAGCATATCACTCGGTTGTCGCTTATGAGGGGACATGAAAGTTTATTAGCGATTACAGAGAATGAACTTATCCCATCACAATTTTTTAAGAACACATATTTTCATGTAGTTTTACATTAATATAGCACAAAAAACAGATAAAAATATCAAGATGCAAGATAAATCAACAGGTTTTACATCGATTACCCTTTGATTCCAAATCAACAGAGTTTACACCGAAAGAGAACATGCGAATTGTATTTACGACACACTATACACTTCTCTAATCCATTGAGCAATATGTACAATTATAGGAAGTAGGGGAACAAAGGTACATGAGTATGATTCAATGCTATAGGTTAACTTGATAAGATAATACAGAAATCCGAAAACTGAGAAAAGAAATTTACAGAATTCACATCATATTGAAGCATCCAACAATAAAGATTTCTCCAGTAAAAGACAGTGCTGTGATTTCATTATTTACCATTAGTAATCTCCAAATTATTTCTTTCTTTTTTAATTTTATTTTATTTTATCTGTTTTTTGTTTTTTTTATACAAATACAATAACAACAATAAAAAAGGGCCTAGTGGAGGTCAAGACAATTTAAAGTGGAGGTTTGCTTTATCCTCTCAAATTTTTAAGCAAACAGCCAACATAAATATTTAAAAAAATTTATAGGTTAGCATAAACTCAACAAATACAGCATAAAAACAGAAAATTAAGTTGAGGAGCCTTTAACAATTAGATCAAAGCTTATAAATTTGGTAGTAAGTGAAAAGAGCTAGCGAACCAACTTCCACAGGGATTGATAGAGGGCTCTAATCCGATTTGGTTTAGACCCCTCACTTGGTCAAGGACACTGCTTCGCTTTAAACAACATTTTATCTTGGTTCAGGTGGACAGAGCTACTGATTTATCTATCTAAATGTACCTCTACATCAATAAATAAAGCAACTTTTGAGAGTAAATACCTATACTTACATACCTCTTTTTCGCCCGTTAAAGGTGTATATCCTGTCATAAGGAAATGGAGGCGAGGTGTCGGGATAAGAGGACCAATCAGACCAATTAAATCACTGTTCATGTACGAAGGGTACCTAAAAAAAAAATGACAAAATAGAAAGACCAAATTTTTAAAATGTTTCTAGACAGTAAAAATCAAGCCAAATTCTACAATATTAAATCATCTTACCTTAGTGTCGCGGTACTGACAGACATAATCGTCGAAACGAGGCCATTGATCTGGGAGAAGGTTGGCTGCTGAATGTGAAGCCTGTCTGTCGCAATCCTGTTCAATGCTGTATTATCAAGGACTACCACACAGTCGGCAGATTCGGTTAACCTCTTTAGGGTCAATACTGAATTATATGGCTGCACTACCACATCACTGCATCAGAAATAAATTAATTTTATTGTTAATAATGTTATACACGGTGTCCCATAAATTAGTGATCATGTTGTGGGAGCAAATACTATACCTTAAGAGGAACAAATAAATCCATACGACCCATAGTCCAATCCTAAATGCTATCATATAAAATCAAATTTTGTGTTTTAGCTGTTACCCGTGGTTATTCTCGGAAAAACTCAAATAAATTTACTTTTGCTTACTCACATCCTTAAATGGGCAATGAATTAAAAACAAAATGAAAAAAAAAACTCAAAAGAAAGTCCATACATAATTAAAAATTGTATTAGTTTATATGTCATCATCATTTTTATCTGTGGCGCTACAATTCTTATAGAGTCAAGGCCTCCCGCAACTTCGTTCACCAGTCCTCTCTAAGTATATATGTTGTAATAATTGAAATTAATTATAAAATTAAAAGTGATTTTAATAGTTTTAACTTAATTCTCATATCCAAGGTATAGTTTTAGAAGATGACAAGGTCAAATAAAAGATTTAATATTAAATAAATATGAGATTTTTAATTTTATTATAAATAATAATAAGACTCTTAATCTCAGGGTAGGTTTCTAGGCAATCAGAAACATACACTTTTACTATTAAAACTTAATTAAATTAATATCTCTTTTACACATGTATTTAAATTTAGGTATAACAAAACTAACCAATCTTATAGAATCTTCTTTTGATGATTTTCTCAACAAACTAACACAGATTGTGGGCAATCTTTCAGTAAACAAAACCTTGGTTCTCTAAAAGTCTTCAACTCGCTTCTCATCCACCGAAGTATGTTGTTTGGCGATCCAAAAAAAGAATCCTTTTTTCTTCATGGGTGACTATTTGATGTCTCCTTTGAGCTGGACCAAAGATGATGAGGACATCCTCATCCAGGAAACATCATTCCCTGCCCCTGCCTAAGTAACTAATGCCTTCCAAAAAACCAAAACCTGTCTCGATATTCCATGTAATCATCGATTGTAGCACAACAGTTCAGGGTTTTTGTGAATGATTTACTTTCTGAATATTATTCTTTAGCACTACTTCTTGACTTATATTTTTTCTTAAATTTACTGTAATTTCAATTATGATGGGAAGTTAAAATAAAGTTTTAAAATATCTGAATCTGCTCAACATGGCTGCGAATTAACGAACTTTTTCCAGGACTCGTGCCGCCATCTTGGCTTTGCATGATATATTTTGTGACAGCATATTTTACTGATTAAAATTGGTTAGCTTGCTTTTAAGTTTAATAATACAAATAAACATATTGAAATGATAAATCACATAAAACATACCAAAAATCGTTTATATGTAAAAATAACTATTTGAAATAGAAATATAGCCGTTAAACGGCTGGCCACCTCTTCCCCACTCCTCCACGCTTCCGCTTTATTGTCGCCTTTTGTTCAACCTTTTGCTTTGAACAGGTAGGTGGTCCTGATTTGTTCTTTGCTCATTTATTATCATTTAACATCATTATTATTATTTTTATTTATATTTATTCTTTCAAGACGTTTATTTAATCTCTACTTTCTTCTTTTTTTTCTTTTTTTCCTGTATTGTTTTTTTGTTTTATGTACGTCTCCTGTACTTTTTTAACTGTATATTTTATATATTATGTATATCATCTGGTATTTGATTAAACATCTGTTTAAAATTACATTTTTGTTTTCTCCTTATTAGTCTTATACTACTAATAATAACATATTGTTGTCACTAATATAAAATTTTTAATAATTAAAATAATCAAACATATTCTAAATAAGGAGATATGAAAAAAAAAATCTTTTCAAGATCTAAGTAAATGTTTTGCACCATATTAAAGCTTAATAAATGACAAAGTTTTTTTGAGATCGGCGATAATAACAGCCAAGCCAATGAAGAGTAATAGCTACTTCAAATGTCCAAAAAGTTTTAGAAATATTAATCTTTAATTTTTGACATAATATCATGGGACATTTTTTTGGCAGATCCAACCCATTACATTCATAGGAAATTTTCTTATCCTTAATTTGACACCTCTTAAATTCTTTTTAAGATAGCTTTGAAGTAGATTCGTTTGAATTTTTCTGTGAAAAACCACAGATAACAGCTTAAAACACAAAATTTAATTTTTATCCCATACCGTTGAGAATCAGACTATGGGTCATATGGGCTTTTTATTCCTCTTATTCTTATTCCTTCTGCTCCCACAATATAACTCACTTATAGGACACCCTGTATAATGGACATTCATCATGATAGTATTTAAACAAAAATTGAAACTTATAATGAGTTGACCATAGATTAAAATGTGGAGATGATCGAGGGTGCGGTCAGCAAATAAATAAACAAAACTATTTAACAAAAAATGAGGCACAAGTAAATATATTTTTTCAGTTTGTTCATGTTTATTTGCTGACTGCGCCCCTCTAACCATCTAGTCCACATTTAAAAAAGTTGATCCATGTGCTACCCTCTTCCACTCCTGATTCAAGGGAAGATATTTGAAAAATAAAATCTTCCGCCTAACTAATAGTTGAAAAAATAGTTTCTCACAAAAATGTATCACCTTATTTCATCTTGGTTCGGAAAAACACTGTACGTCTGGATCAATTTTTTGGGGAACTTATCGTGAATTGTCTCAAGAAGATAAGAACCCATTCCAGAGCCAGTTCCTCCAGCTATCGAATGGCACATAACAAATCCCTAAAGAAACGATAAAACAACATAAATAGTAAATTAATTTTGCACATTAATATAAAATTTAACAAATTTATATTTTTTTAAACAAAGAACATTGGTTGGCACCTGCCTCAAGGTTATCACTGTTTTCAGCTTCTCTTTCAATTATGTCAAATATTTCTTCTTGCAATTTCTCCCCTTGTGAATACCCAGACGCCCAATTATTCCCAGCGCCTCCACCATCTCTTGATAGATAAATATTTTCAGGATTGTAGAGCTACAATAAATTATATGTTAATTTATTTATTATAAAAACAGGATAAATATCTTAATAATAATGATAATGACAGTGTACATTGAATAGACTGGTCATTAAAAATTAAATCTCAGAAATACAGTCAGGAATAGAAGAGGAAGCATGGTTAAAAACTAGTGTTTTGGGGTGGTTAGGGAGTTTAAAATGGAAGGATTGATATCTGGTTCGGGCTAGATCGGTTACATATGGAACATTAAGGTCTTTATGGATGATTTTATCTGCAGCAAAGTAAGGAGCATAGAGGATTTATGATTTAAGGATTGAATTGGATAAGGAATTCGATGGTTTAGTGGATCCCCAAAGTTCAACTCCACATGTCAAAATATGCCTTAATATGGTCATGTAGATGAGTCTTTTGTAATTAATAGGAAGTCTAGACAGTTTATCCATAAGCTTTGTAATAATTTGAATCTACAAGCAGTTTCCTGTCTTTTCAGTCTTACATAGGGATTCCAAGTTAATCTTTTGTCCAGACGTAGTTCTAGATAGCGGATACTGTAGGACAGGAAGTCGTAGATTTACGACAAAGGGTAAAGGTGATTTGAAGTCATCTATTGGCATTTTAACACCATTTTGCAAGGGCTGTGATGTGGTAAAGGAGAATTTGGGATACACTTTGCTGGCTATCATTCAGTGATAGCACACATCTCATCGGTATATGTGGTGAGGAAAGTGTTGACCACGCATTTTTTAAAACTAAATTTATAATAATGTATGACAGTTTAGTCCAAATAGAATTGAGTTTCTTCATATTATTTGTATAGACAACTATAAATACTTTTACAAAGAATCTTTATGCTCCCATGTTTATTTCTATTAGTATTCCTTTTTACAATTAAAAATCATTAATTTCTATTTAAAATCAGTAAAATGCTACAACTATAAATCATAAAGATCAATGTACCAAAGCAGCACAAACATAAATATTAAAACAGTAATATAAAACACTTAAGAAATTATATAATTTGCCAAAAAAAAAAAAAAAAAAATACCTTTGCATACTGAGAATTTTTAATAGATTGGATAACCCTTGGTTCTAAATCGAGGAGAACAGCTCTAGGGATATAATGCTCATCGTCAGCCTAAAATGAAATAAAAATTAAAACATGTTTCAATTAAAATGATAAAATGAGATATAATAAAAGATTGAACTCAAAATCACAAGATCATAAAAATAAGAATTATATAAGATAAATTTAAATTGGAATAATGTTAGGATATAGAAGGAAACCATCAGCTCTGGTTTCTAATCTCTTTAGAAATGCTTATTATTATTATTATTATTAGTACATCCTGCAATAACATTTTTTTATTTAAATTGAAAAAAAAAATTACACATATAATGCAGTTTCTATTTTTTTATTTCTGCTTTGTTTTAAAGCAATTTGTGTGTAATTTAAATTTAATTAACACACTTTACACCTTTGATTCTCAATCACTGTCCCATCACTCCCAGGGAATGATCCCACCCAAAATGAATTATTTTTCATTTTACATTTCCTCATTCATTCAATTCACACATAGTCGATACCAGATTTAAAAACAATATTATTAAATTTTCAAAAATAAGAAGTAGAATTTCTGAATTGATATTGTAGAATGTTTGTTTTTTACTTTCTTTAAGTAAAAGAAAGACCCTACAAAGTCAATCAGAATTACAGTCATCAATCAAAAGCCAATCTTCAAGATTCCTACAATATCAGACCGACTGACACTTGTATCGAACAGTAAGGATTTTTAGATAATCTTTTTAAGATTCGTGATAAACAGCAAGCTTATTTGGCCATTATTTTGCCATTCCTCCCCAAGAAAAAAGTGCAACACACAGGATAACAGAACACATGTAACCTCCTCTGCACTTTCCCAGTATCTCTTTTTCTTTAATAATCAGATTTCAGAATTTTCTTAGTAATCCATCAGTATCAAGGCTACATAATTAATCTGTGTTTAGTGCAAGTTTTGTTTATAATTGACCTGCCCACCCACAAAGCCAGCAAAAGACCTGCTTTTAATAGATATGCTCAGGACCCTTTCAGCTGTCCATTAACCATCTGCGAAGTGCCTTTGTATACCTGCAGGCGAATACCCGATACAGGTATGACAAGACACATGGCAAAGACCCCTATAATATTAATAATTGCTAATACATCAATACATATCAAAATATATTACTTGTTTTGTAATTTATTTAAAATTTTTATTATTTATATTTTATGTTTTAATTTTATTTTATGTATGTTAGAGAGGGAAAACAGAAAAAATGATAAAAAAAAAAAATTGTATAGAAAGAAAAAATAAAAGAACAAAAATGATAAAACAAAAGAAAATCATATATTACTATTATATATTATAAGTTTACTTGACTATGCCTATATTTTATAAGATTTAGAAAATTGTCTGACTAGATTTAAGTATGCTGTGTATTTAAGGATTTAAGGATTTCGGCTTCAGAGGCCGAACATGGAACACAGGCTGTTCCTGCAATAGGCAAAAAACATGTTTTTCTCTACAATAAAGCCCAAAAACAGCAATAGTGATTTTGATCAAACTTGTATAAAGTCTTCAACTTTTCAAGGAAAAATGGTATTAACAAACAGGTACTCGAAACGTAAATGAATTCTCAAGAAAACAAAATCTTTTAAATTGGACTGATATTAGCAAAAATACTATTTTGAAAGAATTTTATTTTGTTCTTCATAGAAACCAGTTCACTTTTGGTTTATTAATTTCTTAACTGATTCCAAATCTATAAATCTCTGTGAACTTTTTAGATGCTCCTTTAAAGGATAATTTACTAACCATCATCATTATAGTCATTCCCTCTTGAACCACTGTGCGGTGTGAGGATCCCGCATGTCTGGCTTAAATGTCTCTCTCTTCTCCTACTCCAATCCATTCTAGACTTCCTGATTACTTCCCTTACACTTTCCTCCCAGGGGATGCAAAGCCTTTCTTCCCTTCCTTGCAGGTCTCGTAAGTCTTCCTGGCGCTTCTATTTGGATCCATCCTAAGAAGATATCCAAACCATCTTAATTTGTGCTCCTCCAGAATGGTCCCAGCTGGTCTGATGCCAATATTAGCCCGTATGGTGGTTTTCTGTACCCTATCTCTCCATGTTGTTATTTCTATTTTTCACAGATACCTCATTTCTAAGTTTTGAAATTAACTCCTGTGTTTTGAGGTGAGGGTCCACGATTCAGAAGAGTAGGATAGGAAGGAAGATCGATATATAGATCGCTATTTTAGTCTGTTTGTCACCTCTCTTCTTCCCAGGAACACTGTCTGACCATACTTAATATCTTCCAATTCTTTGGGCCACTTCCTTATCTCTTGAACTAATTCTTTATCAATCACATAAGATAAAAAAAAAATTATAACTGAATCAGACTAGTATAAATGAAAATACAGCAAGCAATTATTATTTGTCTTAATAGACAAAATGGTAAGGAGAGTTATTTGAGTCGACATACCAGACATTTATCAGATTATTCAATTATATTCAACTAAATGTATAGTCCACACTTTTAGATAACTTTAATTTCATGGGCAATAGCACAAGAAAAAGTACTTACTTGGTAAAAGAAAACATCTTTACGATCAGTTCCTTCTGTGGCATAATGTTCTAATCTTCCGTCGGAGCTGATACCATGTTCAGAACAAAGTTTTTTCCAAAATTCAAAACCAACTGTTAACAGAGAAATTGAGAAAAAAATATAGTAAATTCAAAACACGGTCTGTAATGATTGTACATTCATCATGGCTTTGCTTAAGGCACAACAAATAAGTTTTTTTAATTACTTGATACATGAAGTAAATCTTGGACTGGAGTAATTTAAAGATGGTCAACAAATGAATCCCAGTAATTAGTATTATCTTTGGATTACAATCAATATGAAATAAAAAACTTCTATAAAATTCTACCACTGTCAAAGAAAGCATATAGGGAACTAGTTCACAACTGTCACTCCGTCATGGCAGAGGGCATGTATTCACTCATGCAGCTATTATAAGTGTGCTAAGAGAATATGGTTTTATTTTTAGAATATGTTCTATAAATGTTTTCAGTCATAACCTAAAACTATAGTGATTTGCATTTGGGCAAATTTATGATGACAGAAAGAAACCTTAGCAAAAGGATTAATAAAATTAAACAATAGTGAATAAATGAGTAAAAGACCACAATGGAATGTTGAGAGTGACACTTGTATACTTTTACCTGCTATATACTGTTAGTATATGAATACTAACCATTATATCTTAATATTGAGTGATACTTAAACAACAAAATAAAAAGGTAGGACCAGAAACCTTACTTTGATTTCCACACTGACCAAGTTGCAAAGTAATAATCTCACAGGGCATAACTTAAAATAGAATCAAATAAACACAATCAGTGCATTAAAAAACAAAAGTTTATTACAATAAATAATAACTAAAACCACAAAGCAATGGTGACATGAAATTGAAAACAATCAATAAAAAGTAAGGTTATAAATAAAAATATGATTACATGATGTAATGAATTTGAGATATTAGAGATAAACACATACTAAAAAAAAAACATATTAATTAAAACTAAAAATAGTATCACATATAAACATATCTTCAAAAGATAACAGTGAAGATACCTTGATTTCCACATTGGCCCAATTGTAATGTTATGATTTCACAAGGCATTTTGGAAGATTATTTGTACACACTAGTTCTGTACAAGATGAGGACTTTAATTAAATAATTATTGGAGAACTTCATTGATTAATTGGACTTAACACGTTTGAGTCAAGTCCAAACTCACTGTTATCACAAAAAAACAAAACAATTAAACCGCCAAGAAATCATTACAGCCAATCTCTTATTTCAAAAATTGGATAATTCAATTTTGTTTCTCCAAAGGACATTTATATTTTAAATATATATTTAATCTATAATTCCAGATCGTAAAATTTTAATGAGGAAGATTACTATTTATTTTTATTCAAAACTTAAAATAAGTACCTACGGTCAAGTTCGCCCCTCTACAAAAATTAAATTAACATCCAACTGATAAAAGATTTTTCATTGACTATTTTATTGACGATTTCAACTGTTTTATTTTGTAGCAGATTAACAAGAAACGAAACCTTAGTAAATAATTAAAACTCAAACTCTAAGTAAACATCTGAAATAAGTGCATCTGTATAAATTTTTTTAATGAGCAATTCAAACCAAAACTAAGATTACACAATAATTTACATAAAGTTACACACAACAAAACACCATTTAACACTTAGATTAAACATGCATCCAAACTATGCGGGCGATCTACTTGAAACATGGAAAATCTTTTTCATCAGATCTTCGCTTACTAAGAAATTTAAAAAGTGCCAATAAATTAGGATCTATTCATCAAGAATTAACAACTTTAAATAATCCCTGTCATTCGAAGTAAGTGAATTTATATCATATGAAAAAAAAACAAAAACCCTTTTTAATCTGTTGTGATTATACTTTATTGAATTAACATTCATTGATTCTTAGTATGATAACCTAACTTTTCTCTAAACATTGTTGATTTCGTTTAGGAAATTATCTTTCATCTATTAATTTGAAAGTATAGTAAAAAATAAAAAAATTGAAGAAATGGGGAGTTTTAGGTTCAGTTCTTAATAAATAAGGATTGTGTCATAATTTATGAGTGGTTTTTATTAACGCTCAACCTTAAGGTTTTCCTCTAAACATTTGAAGGATCAGTTACTCAATTTGTTGGGTGTGCCTCAAACTTTCTCCTTTACCCCTGTATTAATTCAAGGCTCATTGAACATAAAATAAAGTTTCGACTGTAGCCAGACTCGAATTGGATCCCGAATTAGTAATTTTATAATCAGCAGGGTGGCATAACCCAACTCTCCTTCAAAGCAAAAGTGAAGCCCAAAATACCACGCCCAAGGAGACAAGGTTTACTTAGAGGTTAATAGGAATGTTCGTCATTGTAACCTAAACCGAAAAAGAAGGCAGCCAGTGATTGGTTCCTGCTCTTCTGTCACGCCCCTGGTCCATCATAAGTCTTCCCCCTTTTGGATTTACTTTCCCTGGTAGCTTACACCCTCCAATATCCTCCTTTCTACAAGACTATAAGACTTTTACTAGACAAACTTCTTATCCAAAGATTTAATAGTCTGCAAGCTGTTATAAATATTGTTTGTGGTATTGCTACTTTTTTTTTTTTTTTTAAAGTTTTTTATTTTATTATTTTATGGTTCCTGTTCTTAAGCTCAGTTTTGGGTAAAGAAACTATAAGAAAGTGTCCGACTGTTATCCATATAACCTCCATAGACCTAGTGCCTAGTCACCTCATTTTCTGAATATCTGTAGATTATTTGTTCATCTCCTGACTGAACACAGCAAATCTATGTCGAAAGGTATGGAATTTTTGAAACTGTTAAGAACTTCTGTATTTAGTTTCCCTACCGCTATCATATATTGATGGCATACACTATCTAATTAACTAACCCTAAGCAAATTACGTGGGTTATTTGAGAAATCCTTCGAATAGACAGGGGATTAATAATGGACATTCTGAATCTGTTCTAGTATCGAAATCAAAATGAACAAATTTTTGGGAAATCAAATAAATTTTAAAAAAATCAAAATACACTGTGCGAAAGTTCCTCATATAATTGAAATAATTAATTTATTAAATGAATAACAATTTTAAAGAGTCACTAAGACGTTCAATCAGAATGGCAGTAAAACTAAAGGTGAACTTTCAGATTGTAAGGTTAGAATAGATGAATTCCACAGAACATAATCCGGCTGAAATGCTGAATCTCAAATTCGATCATTCCCCATTCTCTACGTAATCCATCCGTCCTAATCTTACAAAATTAACGTCCATGTTTTGATTTACTGTCGTTCTGAATGACCATCTTGGAATCCCTTAAACAAGGTTGGGCTCTAAAACCGTATGTTTTTAGCAACAATTGATTTATAAATATCAGTATAAAATATTAAAGAAGCTTTAAGTGGAACAGCCCTTTGCATATTAAGGGGTTTCCGGATTCATGAGTTTCTTCTTAGGAACTCGGGAAATTGACAGATGTTTTTGTAAGAGTTGCTCGTTGACCATTTCTTGCTTATTTTTCCTGTTCACTTCCAGTGGGATATTATTTAGAGAAAGACTACCCAGTACTTGATAACACTTATGTTTCGCGAATATAGGCCGTAACTCCCTCCTCTGGTAGTTCAAGATTGAAGCTGGAGTAGCCAGGAGTCTATTATATACTGCTGCCTCTACCATCGGGCATCCTTACAAAAGGGTATTGGGGATTTCCTACAGTAAGTTTCAGTTCTTCAAGGAAGGGGTCACATTTTCAGTGCTTTATTGTTTTCCTCAATAAGATAGGTCCGGGGATTCATCGCTTCATTACACGACCTCTGCAGATAGTCATGTTGAGTAATGTTAACTGCAGTACAGTGATGGATTTATACTCAAAATGTTTTCATTCTTAATTTTACTCACATTCTTATTGTGGAAAGTGAAGGAGACAGGCTTCTAATCGGTTACAAGAAGAAAATGGTTACTCAGAAGTCAGAACTTCCAGTTCACAGGCTTCTTTTTGTATAGATATGCTATTTTTGAGATTCTGATGCAAGTGCTAGTACCTGAACCCACCATCGAGGCCAACTCTCTTCAATTATGTATCTAATGCTGGATGAAAATGGAGTATGACTATCTTCACCAGTCTAGATTCGAATCCTTTCTACTACTTTTACCTTAAAGTGAGTGAGGTTAGAGAATGTTATAAACGCACAGATCGGGTAAAACACTGTAGACGACGGCTTCCTTAAAATGTTTTTAGAGAACAAGAGCTACACTACATTACTTAGTAAAGGATTCAATAAACGATGTTGAAACTACACGTGTACTGATTTATTCAGTCTAAAAAGGATTTTAAACGTCCTTGAGAAGTTTTCATTGATGAAGGTAGACAAGCTTCCAGTCTCAATTAGAGTCCATGCATAGACGTTTTTGAAAATGGGGCAGTTAAGCTACATAATGTTAATATTATTATTATCACCATATTATTAATGACAAAGTGTCTTTTTGGATAGAATAGACTTATTTTGAAAATGCTTTTGGCTACATACCTTTTGGAAATTTCCTCTCTTGCCTCACTCTGTATCTCTTGCTGAGCAGACAATCTGACCATGCTTTGGGGCTACGCAGAAGTAAGATTTCGGAGATATGGCAGCTAACACTGCGTCTGACTTACGGTATGATTCGTTCCTTAGCTTCTCGTCTCTTCGAAGTGAAGTACCTCAATGCTTGCGTTGACCTGAGTTGGCTAGTCACATACCCGAGACTGTTCCAGTGATCTCAATTGTTGATGAGCTTCTGTAAGAGGAAAAGTGTTGTTTCTAGTTGTCTTTGACGAATTTTTGAGGAAAATAGACCATATATGAAAGCATCCCTGATATTCCTTCCTGTTGTAACAACTGCAGGGACTTCTATAAAAACTTAATCCTTCGCGAGGCGTCTCTAGGTATTTTATGTAGCTTTTTCAGACACCGAACAACGAATTTTTAGTTTTTGTCGAACGAATATATCACTTATTTATTTTTTTTTTTTGGTAAAATTTGTTCAGTTTTGATAGCTTCATTGTAAGTACCGACTAGTAAGTGCAGCATTAACATTTTCTGGTGAGATAGATAGTCTCTCTGGCCGAAGAAGCTTCTATATTGAAAACACACTTTAATAAATTGAAAAGAAGAAATAAGGAATACCACAAACAATTATTTATTAAACTGCATTAAACACACACATGATGAAGTAGTATTATAACAAGGTTAGGTTTTACAAACATATGTTTTTAGCAACTAGTGCTATACGAATATTAGTTTATTAATGAAACAAGATTCCTGGTACTTACATAAATATATTTTCATTGACATTATAATTCTTTTTTTCAGGTCAAATAAGATGGTATGTTATGGAGTAAAATTTCACCATGTTATGGGTGAATCCCATTGTGAGTAGTCCCTTGTTTACTTCTAGATTATAAGATATGTTTTTATATTACATAGTTTGTAAATATATAATAAAATAACTTTGTTTTTTTTAATTCTTTTGTCTACCCTCTTTTGTCAAATTCTTGAACCTATCCCCTATATTGAACCTAATTACATTTCAAAAAAATATTCAATGGTTTAGAGATTTTAGAAGATTTTAAAAAACAGAATAATTAAATACATAATAAAAAAAAAATCATTATAAAACACATTTTAAGTTTTAAACAGAACAATGTAAGCTCATAATATTAATAACTCAGATATATGCATTATATATACACAGAGTTATACTAATTAAAAGTATAAAATGGAAGAATAATAGTTGGCCGTATGTAATAGATCGTAGGAAGATAGTTCGATAAATATGGCGGCCAATAAAGTTGCAAAATAGTAAAGATACGGAGTCGGGGAGTCTTTGCAGGACTTTGTCAGGTCTAAATGTGGACAAGATACAAACATTGTCAATATGATAAAACTATTGGAATATAAACAGAAAAAAAAAGAAATTATAAACATAACTGAATAGAATCAATGATCTTTTTTAAGGAGACCAAAAATGTATTATGGGCGGCGGAATTGGATAGCTTGATCAAGAGAAATGCAAGGAAATATTTTTGGTGAGAGGAAGGGTAGGTAAGAAGTTAAAAGTCGCTTATAGCTTCTTACAAAAAACGGGAGATGGAGTTGTCTAAGGCAATTTCTTAATCGTTTTAGTTTTTCCATTCAAGCACCCAGTGACACCTTTAGCTACCGTACAGAAGTAGTCAAAGTGGGAGAATATTAAAGAAGTAAATAGGGAGTCTATGAGGTTGAAATATAAATACATTTGAGTTTAGCAGCTTAGCACCTTAACAACCTCACTCTGACTTTGCCGTCAAAACAGCCCTGACGAGGCCCTGCAACGTGGGGCGAAACGTTGACTCAATAAAAATAGTATACCCATTTACTATTTGAGTTTTTTTGACCGCACCCGGACCATATTCCATTCTTTAAACATAAATATGTGACGAATATGATTAATTCCTATTAAGGTGGAAAAGGTACTCAGAAATATATTACAGATATGGTTTTTATGTTACTGAAAAGGGTTCAGTCAAAGTCGATTACAAGGTTTTTGATGTTTTTACCAAAAGTCTTCCACCATTCTTCTTCTTTAGTACACTAGATTGAGCTACTAGCGGGATTCCTTATCAGTGAAGACTTAGGACCTCTACATCACTAAACATAGAGAACTTAATGTTCGGAAACAACAACTGTCACCAGATATAATAATGAACAGGAGAAAGAAAGATTATGAGTTATCCATAAGGTTGCTGTTATAAGATTATAAGGTGTGATAGTACACTATCAAGAAGTCTACATGGTAGGTGTATTTAGGTTACTGGGGTGGGGATGAATCTGAAAAATAGTCTCCCTTTTCTAAAAAAATTGTAATATAACAAACAATAATAAGTCATTGATAACAGATGGAAGCGTACTTCATTAGCTGACTGGCAGGTGATAGCTAAAAGCCTTTCTACTTTAACCGATTCTATAATTGATATTTTCGATAAAAATGAAACTTTTTTCCTATTGCTTATCTTAAATCTATAATTTATTTTATAATTTCCAATAACTTAAGTATAAATAGTAATAACTTGAATTTTTAGGAAGTTTACAAACAAGCTTCAATGGCGAGAGTAGATTCAAAGGCAGAACTTACTTGTACAGAATGCCTGTACGTTAGTATAGATCCGTTCTTCACAAAAAAATATCTGTTAGGGTTTTCAGTTGGCCCTGGTATGTGGGGTGGACAAAATACCAGCATGAATAGGTTTAAATTAAAGTGATTGTAGCCGAGCTTGTTACGGCTTCACCTTAGCAACCTCTAGTTGCTGGCTCGAGCCCGGCCTAGACGGGTTGACTTTTATTTCGTGGTGTTCTTACGGAATGTAAACTCGATCCTCCCACTCTGATTGAAATAGGTTGATAACCACTAGGATAACCTCCCTCTCGGTATTCATGTCAGAAACAGTTAGGAGCTAAGTAGTTTTTGAATCTCCCGCCGTTGCAGATTGTTTTGTAAAACGGATACCATATCTTCTTTTGATTGATAATCTTAATTAAAACAGATACCATTGAAGAAGAAGATGGTTTTCAACTGGTACGTGTGAGAGCGCCACCAGGAGCAGCTGAATCTACTGCTCCAGGTCACATAGAATGGGAAAAAAGTGAGATTTGAATTAAAATAAGTAATATAATTTTGAGTAAGTAATATATATATATGGCACTGTTGTTTATTCAGTAAAATGTAAATGATTTTATAATGTTATATATAAACATGTAATTACCATTATAATTGTAAATATGTTCATTTAATAAGTAAAGTTTACCAAAAAGAATATTCTGATACACAAACAAGTTAGTTCTTCCAGGTGGTGCCTCTTACCAGCCTATCTATCGCTATTAGAATCAATACCCCACCGATGGTGTTCAACCAGTATCTTCTTGGAACAGTAAATAAGACGTTCGGTGTACAGTGTATTCTTCCAACTCACTTATGTATATGAAAAGTCTTATTTCATGGTGGTTTCCTGTTGGTCACCTCCTCCTCCTTCCTCAATGACTTTTCCTTTCGTAGGATCCGGCGGCTAGCTACCCGCCGGATCTACATGCCTCCTTCATATCGATAGGAATAGTACCCGGTAGAAGCATCCAAAACAATACTAACACAATCAATACACAAACTACGAGCAAGTAACCGAACACAACAAACAAAATGGTGACGAGCTCATTCTGTTGCTTGACGTCATTCTCCATTTAACAGACTCTTGACCATGTTATATGGTTTTAACGTGGTAAAACAAGGAAATATTTCTCCATTTAACTTCAGATTTTCCATACAAAATGTTAAACTAAGGATCATGTATACCCCTATTAGTATATTTAATATTTCAAAAGTCATTTTTATTCCAGCTGTTGGCTCCCATGTTACCACTGGAGATGTCGTTTGCAGGATCAGATTTAAGGAGGTATTTCAATTAAAAATATCATATTTTTTTCATTTTTAATTCGGTTTATTTAATTAATTTTCTTATGGGTAGAACAAGATTTCTTTTACTTTTATGAAACCTCACAAAAGTTATTCAATTGAGTTCAATCCTTTATAGCTTACATATCATACCCATAAGTCTGTTCTAAGATCAGTATTCATTAAAGACGCTTTTTGATTAGAAGAAAAGAAAAGAAAATCCCGATAATTTGTTTGTGCTAGTTGAATTTGATTTTGTCCACGATGGACAAAAGGGACTATTTTTTCCTTTATTTTTTTAAAAAACATAAAACGTTTTTTTTTTTAGTGCACACCGTACAATTCCTATTCACTGTAAACCAAGAAAATAAAAACAAAAACCAAATGAAAATAGCATTATATTTAATCCTTAGATTTCTTTAGTCTTCATTTTGTCCGAATAATTAATATTCGTCGACTCTTTCTGGAACGGACGGAATATTCCGTTTAGACAGTGGACGAAATCAAATCCACCCCGCTAGGAGGCGCACATCCCGTGAGCATTTGTCTACATTGCATGCCTTTTTTTTTTTTTACTTTAAAATTTAGCGAGCTAATATAAATTAAATTAATGAACGATATCCTGCTAAATCGGATCCCTAGGTTTTACGAGAATATTATGAGACCATCTAGTAGGGTTCAGGAGTGGAAAGAGCACACTAGACCAGATCTTCATCCTAAAACAGATACTCAAAAAACAACGTTAAGTAGCTTAGTATGTGCACGCCTTATTTGTCGATTTCAAACAAGCCTATGATTCCGTTGACGGAAACTGTCTAAAACTAAAGAAAGTTTGTACAAATGATTCTTATACAAAGTCCTGATACAAGAAGTATCTGTTGCCTTTGAATTCAGATCAGGTCTGAAACAGGGAGATGGACTCTCGCCAGAGTTGTTCAACGTAGGCCTAGAAATTAGAAAAACATCAAGCGAAAATGGTGGTGGGCACGTTGATATGAAACATAAATTCCTAGCGTACGCGGAGGATATTGCGGTCCTAAGCAGTAACTAAGATGACATGGAAAGACTAGAAAAGACACAATTAAGGGAAGCGGAGGAAATCGGTTTGCTAGTAAATGAAGAAAGAACAAAGTATATGATTGTAAGCAGAAAAACCTACCTTCATGACATGGTCGGCGTGGATGGCAAATTGTGAGACCAGTGTATAAAGATCCTTCTCTAAAATATCATGATAAAGTCAGCTCTGATATACAAGTTGCGAGACCTGGCAGAATCGGTAGATTTGAAAGGTAAGTCCTTCGTATTACAGGAACGTCTGTCAACAGAGTATTAACACATGGGGGAGAATAACTAAAGTGCTTGCCAGTTAGTATCTCATGTATGAAGACAAGGAGGTTAAGATGGGCGGGACATGTGTAGCGAGAGGGAGCAAGTGATTGGACCACAACTCACCAGAGCGCTCCACCTCGAGCCTCACCGAAGCTCTCAAATTTACTTATTACTTCATTTTGTAAAGAACACGTTGTAATTTTTGTATATTAATAATTTCTGTACATAATACTTAGAAATCTCTGTAGAATGAATAATAAATGATAATAATGCAATGCACGAACCTATCTCAAGCGGACATGTACCGACCGCTTCTCGGTCACAGCCGCACGGACTAGGCCTATAAATAAGGGACTCCAAATATCCCAAATCGATCGTAGATCCACATCCTTTCCAGGGTCTAGTCATGGCACAGGTGGCGTATACACTGCTTGAGATAGAGAAGATTATTGCTAATCTAATCTCGCAAAAGCTGTTTTTCTGTACGTTCACCTAAGACAATGGCCTATCTCCTCTCCTTCTCTCCAGCAATCTTAGTCCGTCCGCTTCATCTCGGCAACTAAGATTGTAACCTAATTCCTAACGGTTACACTGGTCCGTCCGCTTCATCTCGGCAACCAGTGTAAATTCCCGTCTCTCCCCGGCTCTAGTCCGTCCGCTTCATCTCGGCAACTAGTAAGCTGGCTCCTATCATGACAGTTCTAGTCCGTCCGCTTCATCTCGGCAACTAGAACTGTTACTCTGCCTCAGACTCTCTCACCTAGACCTCCTCTACCTAGTCAGTGTCCAGGGCTCATCCCCTGGCACGGCCTTCCTTTCTTAACTATAATTGAATACGCCTTGTCGGTGGGCCTTCTGTAAAGAGTATATCAGGCTAGAGAAATCGCCTAAGACCAGACAACCCCGACACATGTAACTGGAAGCAATCCATCAGGATGCCGCTAAACAACAATGAATGCACTATAGTTGGCAAAAGACCAAATGGGAGGCCTGAAACCAGATGGCTAGACAGAATCAACAAAGATGCAAGAGCTACAAGCAGCAAACTGGAAAGCAGTAACCCAAGACAGACAGGCCTGGAGAAGACTGTTTCAGGAGCTCAAAGACCTACAAGGTCTGTAGAACCAACTAAAAAATAATAAAACACCTTTAAGCCACAAAATATTATGGTTAATATTAATATAATATTATGGTTAATAATAATATAATATTATGGTTAATATTAATATAATATGGTTTTTCCGCTATCTACAATGAATATTCATACTACTGTTGAATTCCAAATGCAAAGAACTTTTTTTTTCTTTTACGGGGGAAAGCTTTAATTCCTGACTCAACTTTTGATGTGCTTTGAAATACATCCCTATTACTAAATTATATACTGACTGAATAAAGTAGTAAATCTGATGGAATTAAATCTGGTAAATAAAAGGTCTCAGGGAGGACTCCCTAACCAAGACTCAATATTTTTTGGATATTTGGAAGTATAAACTACTTTGCTCAGCCTGTTTACATGTCTGACCGAATTAGTTTGCGACCCAATTGAATCTGATTGAATAGTTAAAAAACATTCTATAAATATTATTCATATTTAAAATTAGATCTATGATTTTTTGAGTTTACTAATATTTTATTCTAAATTATATAATTGAATACTGTGATATACTTTAACTACAATAAAATGTTTCAGGACAGATCCTTAGAAATTAAAACACCAGTGACAGGAATAGTGGCAGTTAGAAGAAAAAATGAAGGTGATATTGTTGCCCATGGTGACGAGTTGTTCAAAGTTAGGCTTGGTAAGAATTTATTTAAATATTTTAGCTGTTGGTCATTTACAAGTATCTTAATTGTTTATTATAAAACAATTGAGAAAAGTTTCACACAATTTTTGCCAAAATTTCAACTTTTCTACCTATTTCCCAACTTAAGAGATACCAAAACTTTTCAACACCGCTCCAACGTACTCGACCGGATTCTCTATTCTACACCTAGCTGTAATTCTTTCCATATCGGCGAAACCAAAAACCATCTTATAACCATATTTTTCAAAAAAAATAATTCTATCAACTCCCATTACCCATACACCTACAACTTTCAGAACATGCCTTGACCCTCAACCATTCTTTTAACTTTGATCATACATCAATTCTTGCTAGTCTCCAACCATAAAATATGGACTCAACCATTATTTTTAAATTCATACATATTCATTTGCAACCCAAATTCATAAATCATAAATTTGATAAAGACTGTATCTCTCTGACCCATCGATTATCTTAAGTCTTATTGAGCTAAAATCATTTTTATTTTATTTTTTTATTAATTTATTTCAGTTTATTTTTTCCCCTGAGTTCTGTTTTTCCCACATCTTTAAGCTGTACTTCCCCATTCTGTGGTTTTCTTCCAATTTGAACAGTTGGTGTCCTAATTTGTTCTTTATTTTTTATTTATTTCTATTTATTATTACTTTACTTCCTTTATTTTTCATGCTTTGTAAATACTATATTTAATTTAAATTTCTCTTAACTCTACTTATCTGTTTGTTATTACTTCTTCTGTTCATTTTATGTTTAATATTTTACAGTATTTCTTAATTATTTATAATTATCCTCTGTTCGTCAAATTATAAGGATCTGTAGTGTCACTGCTACTATCTGTTAGCCACTGCTCTAATTCCTACTGGAACCATCATGGTAAAACCTGACACAACCTAGCTGCTGAGAAGTGAACCACTAAAGACTTCAGACAAACTATTGTCTCATAAAACTTTGTAATAATTGTGTAAATACTTTAATTTTGCATGTGTAATAACTCTGCATTGTATTATTGTATCCATAGATGTATTATTTGAATCAATAATGATTATAATAGAATCTTCTGATCTACTATTGTATGTTATTATCTTATATTTTAAATTGCTTTTTTAAGCACAGAGCAATCACTAAAGAAATCTTATTAAGGCGACTTTGGTCCAACATGGACTCACATCCCTAAGAGCAGAGATGGACAAAAATTAGCTATAGCTAAAACTAATAGCTAAAATTGCCATGGATACAACCCTTATCATGAATGAATCATTGATAAATAAATATTGTATCCATGGAAATTTTAGCAATTAATTTCATAGTAGCCCAACTCTTCTTAAGAGGCATTGCGTAATACTACACATTATTGGATAATATGCCAACAATATTTTTAGAAAGGTAAATTGTTATTACGCCCTGCCTTCTCTTGATCACTCCTCTTTCATATACCCAGGACACTATATAAACCAAAACTAACGCTCCATTGCCATCTCTGTCCTTTTGTAATGTTCTACAGCGAATACCTATAGAACTGGGTACTCTCTCAACTATAAAAGAATTCTTTATAGAAAGCAGTAACCGTTCCTGCAAGGACCTAAAGCAAATTGCCATCCCCTACATGACTATAAGCAAGTTGAGTTTTCATTATGAGATCTTCCTGTCCATTCTCCTCCTATCCAGTTTATCTTACCTATTTTAACAAGTGTTCGAAGCCTTATGATGTTAGTGTTACCTCATGATGTTAGTGTTACCTTATGATGTTAGTGTTACCTTATGATGTTAGTGTTACCTTATGATGTTAGTGTTACATCTGGTGCTAGGACTAACTTCTAAGTATCTTGACAGATCTATATAACTAATATTAATATTATCTGCTTTTAGATGCAGGAAGCTTAGAAAGTAAAAAAAAGAGGAAAGTCGCAAAGATGAGCAAAGATTATTACGAAGAAGAGGCAGAAATCGTAAGTTGAGTTATTTTTTTTTATTACATTGTCAAGATTGATGGGATTGTTAAGTTGTTATGATAAAACACTCCTTTATCAAGGTCATATTCCCCCTTCCTCCTCATTTTTGTTTAAAATAAATAAAAAGTGATTTAATTGTTTCATAAGGCTTGTTCCAATGACCACTTTTGACAGACAAAAGTAAACGTTGGAACAAAACTATTGATAAATTTATTTCACGATCTGACCTTTGTACTTTTATATTTTTTTAAAATTTTCTTATGTTGTCTTAGTTCATTAGTTCTCAATTCATATATTTTTTCTACTGAGAGATTTCAGAGGTACTTTGTGGTACTCCCTCTTCAACTTCTGTAATTTAAAGTTTTTTCAAAGTAAGTGAATAAACAATTACATACAATCAATTGGTTTCATTTTTAAGTATTAATAGAACAAAACAATCAAATAAATAAATATTTTAACAATATTGTGTTCACTTAGCTAATTTGCCCTAGTATTACTGGGTGATGCAGTGTTTCTGGATGCCGCCCAATTTCACATTTGATAAAGTCTGGTACCAGGGACAACTCTTGAAGCTCAAGACTATACTACCATACATTGACTAATTAATTCTTCGTTCATTTCTTTGCACAGGACAGATTTTTCTTCATTCAACAGGGCTCAGAGCTATCTTCAATGAGACCAATCCTAGCTGATGTGCCTCAGAGATCAATAATTGCTGTACTATTGTACATAACATACAAAGCACTAACATATTAACAGCCACCTATGCTGATGATACAGCTATAATTACTAGACATCAAAATGCAACACAGGCCTCACTAAACTTACAAAAGTTACATGTCTGGTAATCTTCCAGCTATGGAAGATTCTACTGAACAGTCCCAACACATTACTTTTAAGCTGAGATAAGAAATGTGCCCTCCAATATACCTCAGCAACTCACCCATCTCGCAAACAGAGTGCAATACCTTGAACTAACATTTGATAGGAGAATGACATGAGGACCACATATTAAGAAAAAACATCAGTAACAAAAATTTAAAACTGAATCTATTGTGTTTACTACTCAAAAGAAACTCCAAATTAAAAACAAGACAAAAATTAAGCAAATGCAAAGACTTAATAAAAAAAAACCTGGACATAATGCTCAACAAATTTATAGAATAGCTAAACAGTCTTAATCAAACAATTACAATGTTTCCAGTCTAAAACACTACAACTTATCACCAAAGTACAATGGTTCGTAAATAACAACACTTTGCATACCTACTTAAAAATTTCAATGGTCACTGAATACATACAAACTTACTGTAAACATACTGGAAGATTATTGATTGACCGTGTGTGGAGATGAAAGGAATATGGTCCGGGTGCGGTCAAGAAAAACTCAAATAGTAGAAATATACTAATTTAATGAGCCAACGTTTCGCCCCACGTTGCAGGGCTTCTTCAGGGCTATTTTGACGGCAGTCA
>NW_027115012.1:552573-553658 GCF_000696795.3 Halyomorpha halys
TATGTATTTAAAATGTTTATTTATTTTTTTTACACTTTTGACTATAATTCTGTTGTATGTTTAATAAAAAAAAGAAGTCATGTTCGGGTAGGGGAGAAAATATTAAAAATTGAAATTATGGAAAATACATATTATTATTAAGGCACTACACTGCCTGCAAGAACCCAGGCCTCCTCCACAACAGCCAACCAGTCTCTTGCTTTCTCCTTCCATCTGCCAACCTTCAAGAGCTTCAAACCTTCCTCCACGTCGTCCACAGCCATCTAATCCGGGGACGTCCTCTTTTCCGTTTTCCATCTGGTTCACCATAAACCATCTTTTTGGGTATCCTTTCATTGGGCATCCTCTCAACGTGTCCTAATCATCTTAATCTTGCTCTTTTAATTAACGCCACGATGTTGGGGGTACAGATTTGTCAGTTCCTCATTCCTTCTTCTTCTCCAAGACTCCTCCCCATATCCTTCTCAATACCTTTCTCTCCCATGAGTTGAACATCTGTTCTGCTTTTCTTGTCAAGGGTCATTTTTCTCCCCTATAGATCACTACTGGCCTTACGATGGTTTTGTAAATGACCACTCTCCTCCTTTAAGAGAGAGCTCTAAAATTCAGTATTTTCTGCAGTGAGAAATAACATTTATTTCCTGCTGCTATTCTGGCCTCTGTTTCGCTCTCTACTTTGTTATCATCTGTAACCAGGCTTCCCAGGTACTTAAACTGGTTTACAGTACTGAAACTGTGGTCACACACGTCACTTTGCTATTCTCTTCCTTATCCTCTCTTGAGCTTTTCACGTACACTGTCTTGTCTTCAATCACCTTAAGGCCCAATTCATATGCTGCTTCTTCGAATTTATAAATATACATACGCATATATAAAAAATGATGAAAATCTAGAAAAAGAAAAATTATGTATAATTTTAGCATAGGATTCAAAAATTTTTATGATGTGACTGCTTATGGCATAGGAGCAAATTTTATGCCCTGACTATTTATATTAATAGGTTTTGAAACAAATTTTTCATTAAATAAATCAATTTTATATCCAAATCTGTCTCAACACTTTATTTATTCATTAGTCCAACGTTT
>NW_027115012.1:554698-556370 GCF_000696795.3 Halyomorpha halys
AAACGTTGGACTAATGAATAAATAAAGTGTTGAGACAGATTTGGATATAAAATTGATTTATTTAATAAATATTACCTTGTCTCATAAAAATTTGAAATAATATAATTAAACAAATTTTTCTTTACTAATGTTAAGTATTCTGTATGTGAGGCAACCCAATGCAGTTGAACGGCACATTTTTAATAAAGTGTTTTCCTCTCTCTCATTGATTTTTATAAACTACTCTGCCAATGGACTACAGTTCAGTTAAAATAATTATACTTTGTTTTCCTCATGTGTTTGTTATGTATTTTGTTATTATCGTATATTTACTCATCGCCAGGTTGGAAAAAGAGCCTCACAAGATAAATCAGGAAAAGATGTTAAGAGTTCTTTTATTGGCTCCAGTTCTCATAATCAAGAAAAGTACAGAAAAGAAATACAAGGCTCAATAGACCCTTCAAATGATAAATACATTGTTTCTCAAGCAAAGCAAGGAAGTGGTAAGTATTAAACATAAATTAATTTAATTTGGGTAATTAATAAACAATCCTAATATTTAAGCTGAGTTTGCTGTTTTTTATTATTCTGTTACAAGTAAGATGTATAGTGTTATGTGAAGGTACAATGGCATCGAGTCTTTTAAGGGATCCTCATATGGACCATATAATCAAATGCATTACTAAAATTTGTTTAGGGCAGACCACCTCTTTCCATCTGTAGATGAACTCCCTGAAGAAGGAATAATTCTCCTCCTACATCAGGCGGGGGAAGTCCAACTTGGGGAGGGCGAATATCCAGTATACCTTAACAACCATTAAAACTGAGACCACATGCTCTGCAGTTTCAGGGACTCGACGTATAGGGCACCAAGGGTTGATGTTATGCCCAAAGCTATGCAGCTTTCCCCAGAACCCGGTTTGACAATTATTTGCAGCAGTGACATGTCTAATCCTAGGGCATTACCCCAATGCTGCTGAACCCTGTTCGGAAGAAACGCCAAGGAGAGGAACAAAAAAAAAAATAGCATGTTCTTTCCTTGTAGTAAGGAGCTCCAGAAGGCAGTCTAAAAGGGTACTCAAAATATCGTTCAGTAACCAACGTTTTGCCTTATTTTGCAGGACTTCGTCAGGGCTGAATAAAAACAAGTTTCCAACATTTTAAAGTATGATAAAACTATTATAATATCTACCTTAAAAATTATGAAAAAAAAGATAAGAAGTAAACTATAAGCATATAAATATAAATGAATAGATTAATTATTAATAACAATGAGTAAATAGTTGACGATAGATCATCCACATGAGGAGAAGATGATTGGGGTGAGGTCAGTGAACAACAGAAATAAGTAAAACTTATCTACTAGTGCCAACATTTCAGTTTGAATTTCAAGCCTTCATCAGGGCAAGAAAGAAAAACAAGATAGCACCCATAGTGAATAAGAGGAATTACAGAGTGATTAGAAAATAAGAAAACAACTAACATTACAGATACAAAATAATATTGAAAGACATGTATTGTCTATGTGGCGGCAATGGGGATTCAAAATGAACTTGCCAAAACTGCTGAACAGTATTAAATAAATAATGTTTCATTTAAAAGCTAAATGTTTGTGTAGAAAAAATTCTAAATATCAGCATAAAAAAAAGGATATATTTTTTCATTATAAAAAAAAATAATTCTAACAAGGAAA
>NW_027115012.1:556420-559392 GCF_000696795.3 Halyomorpha halys
AAAAAAGGATAAAATAAAATATTTCTCAAAGGTACTATTTAAAACTAAATTTTATTGATAAAAAAAAAATTAAACTTCATTAAATAACCCCCCAAAAAGTTAATGATATGGAGCCTTTAATGAGCTCTGACTTCACAGGGCGCAGGTCACCGAGCGATCTCGTCTTCCGTATTGTCTTTGATGAATATTTGTTATTGCAAACTGTGCCACTGGGTCCTGAGGACTAAGCAACTAACACTTTCACCAACTGTGACTTAATTTTCTTTAACGAATTGTCTCCGGGACTTAATCCCTAACACTCACTTAGACTTAGACTGAAACTGTGTGTACATGGGGACTTGTCCTTAACACTGTCTATCTTGGTCTAGCAACCCTTTGTTTACTGTCTAGTAGTAGTTTTTTGAGTTAGAACACATTGAAAACCATCAGTCATCAAAGAATAATATATGATTGGTTTGCTCTACCAAAGATTTTATTATGTTTGTAAAAGTAGTTCTTAATTTAGTTAAGTGTTTTTGTGTTCTGATTGTCTTGAAAACTCTCCCTGATATAAGGGTCAATAATGTTATATAATTTAAAATAAATTCTCATATCTATTTAATATTTAATCTTTTCATTTAAACCTTGTAATTATCAAAGCTGTACTTTAGAGCTGAGGATAAATAAAAACTATTAAATTCCCTTTTATTTATTTTAAATAAATTTTCAATATTACAATTTACAGAGACCGGTGACGTCGATACTGACCGGTATAGAAGTGACAATCTCCAATCCCGAGTGGGGCTGATACCAAACCCATATTCCCAACCCGTTGTGGCTCCCATCTCCCATCTCATGACAACTATCAACGAAGTAAATATGGAGTGAGTAATTTATAATCATTTATTTGAAATAAATAATTTGATGTTTCACATAAAGGTCAATACATTTCTAATGAGTTAGTTGATCATTGTAGAAAAAATTCATAATTTTTAGGTCTTTTCTTCTGTTTCGATGGTTCAAAAACAATTTTAGAAGATTTATTTTATTGTAATGAGCAACCCTTTTTTTTCACAACTGAGAATGTTAGGTACTGGTAACTTTGTCCTAAAGGGTACTATTACTGTAGATATAAAGAAGGAATGCAATCCTGGAGAGTAACCTGTCACCAGGACTTGCAGGAAAGTTTCTTCATTCTACCAGGTGTTATTCCTGTAGGAACAAAGGGGTATGTAAGCCCAGAGGGTAACCAGTCGCCAGTTCCCACAAAAGGATAAAAGGTGGAGGAAGGAGGAGAAATCCAGAGAAGACAGAGAAATAAAAGACATAATACATTTCCAAAAATATAACACTATAATGTACTGATCCACTATGAAATTTATTATCCTCTGCCTCCTAAGGAGTTGTTTCACATGAGGCAAGATTCCATAATGAGACCTTACAATTTTGGCCTAGTCTAGTCTCTGAGCAATTAAACGCCATCCAGAGGTACTATGTGTAAAACATTAGTTTTCAGTGGATCAGCAAGTTCTATTGGATTATTTATTAATTCAAATGATATATTTATAAACATTACAAAGTCTTATATAGTTGTTACATGTTACAATTAAGATATTTACAATGAATTATACAGCGTTTGCTTGTTGCCAGTAGTAATTCCCATGTTTGCTGGTAGGTTGCATTATGTCAAGCCATAGCGGTTTCAGTGACTAATATTTACAGTATAGACCAGTAGGTAGGATGTCACTGCAAGTTTTTTAGTAATTTTCAAAGTTTTTGCTCATATGTATTTTTTTTAAATATCTAAAATTGGATTTCCTAGGCTTTTAAAATAAACTGCATTTTGTTCAGCCCATTCCAGCATACAAATCAAAGCTCTCTTTACCTACCATATACCAGCAAATTTACCTTAACATTGATGTGCATTCTGGGGAATGTAACAAAACACTTTTAAGTCGATTCCAAATTATTCATTGTGTTCCTATACATTTTACCAAGGTAAATGACAAATAGGCTGGAAAATTTGATTAGTACAGTAGATATCATGTTTTAATTCAAAATGAATAGAATGGTTGTCTTCTCCCATAGATATGATAAAGTAACTGTTTTTTAACTATGATTTATATCCACAAGACCTTTATTACATCAAAGAACTTTTTATTTTTAAACTTCAATGAAGTAGGTCTAATAACAAATTCGTTCTGAAGAGTAGAATTTAAATACTTTTGAAAAGGATTATATAATTTTCTGCAAAGTGTTTACATTTTGGTCTGCTCGACTCTAGTCGCTTTTATAGAAATATTCATATTTTCTGTCTTCTAAATATACTTATTCATACATATTAAATACTATAAATATTTTGTGTGTAAACCAAACCCAAAATATTTAATGCTAAAAATTTTCACTTTACTTAGGGCCTTTGATTTTTTTAAAAAAATTACAATATCAACACAACCCCACTAATCCACACTTATGTGTGAACCTTATGAGGGGCTTACGACTGTCTAAACTAAATGGTACAAATCTGATCTTCGTAAACAAATTATGACTGGTTTTATAAAATAGAACCTTTGAAGAAATCTTTCTTTATATGAAACTGATTTTTCGCTCGTATAAAGGCATAAAATCTAAAATATATTGATATGGTCTAAAAAAATTGAAATTCAGCTTTCCAGCAGTTGAAGTTTTGTTGAATTTGGATAACATTATGAGAAATCATGAATTTATTTCGTGAACAGGGACACCTGCAAAGAAAAAAACCGTGCCCGTGTAGGCCTCGGCGCTTCGCGCCGAGGCGACATGTTTCCGTGACAACGTATACTCTATGCTAATATTACATAAATATAAATTAAAATCAATCCAATGTTATATATTTGAAATAATAAACCAGTTCACATATTGAATTCAGATATTTATTTTTGCTTGGTTATACAAAATATTTATACAGTTATACTTAATTCTAAGACTTTATTTCCAATATTCTATTCATAATC
>NW_027115012.1:559762-567279 GCF_000696795.3 Halyomorpha halys
CGTTGTCACGTCAAAATATCTTCCAACAATCAAGCACAAAAATTTCTAATTTTTGATTTGTATGAAAATTGGTATTTAGGGGTTCCAAAAGAAGCTAAAACTGAATCTGACTTGATTTTTCTGAAACAAAAATTATTTTGGTATACTTAACTGGAAATGACTTTTGGTATTTATTATTTATAAGACTTTTCATTTTTGTAATCCACACTTAGACTCATTTAATACGATCAATAATCTTTTGTTCTTATTCTGCAAAAAAACAAAAACAAAACTGATTGGTATACAATAATCATTAAATACATGGAGATTAAAGGTGTTATATGATAATATAACAAAAAATGATAATATGTAAACATTTTTTGTGTTCTGCTCCTAAGAGTCTCCAATATTTTTCGACCTTGATCATCAGAAAAGTTTCATTGAAATCGGTGATCTCATGTGCTTAGCCACCCCTTGCTATTCTATTTACCAGAGACGGGCAAAAATTGGCTACATCTAAAAACAAGAGCTAAAGTTGCCATGGTTACGACCCTTATTCATGAATGAACCATTGATAATTAAATATCGTATCCATGGTAATTTTAGTTATTAGTTTCATAGATGCCAAACTCTGCTATTTTCATACTTTTCAGCCTGTTTCTCAGATTAAAATAAGCATACCATGTTATTATATCCTATTAAATGTTTTCAGAGATACTATTAATTTCATTAACAAATATTCTGGATACTATGAAGTGAAATATGGAAATAAACCTGACATGCGGAGTATGTATGTGAAAGCTGCAGCTCATGCCCTTAAACTTAACAGAGAATTGAATGTCAAAATGGTCAATGATGAACGAACGGAAACTCCGGAAATAGAAATCACCGTTGCAATCCGTCATTTAAAAGTAAACAGATTTTTTTTTTTTTTTTATAGAAATGTATTTTTTTTTATCATGCTATATTGAGATTTAATCTCTATAATTGACAATATTGCAGGTGATAGTGTTTCATACTGTGAAAAATGTTGACAAAATGTCTTATGTAGAGATTGGGAGACTTATTTTTGAGATTGAGAAACAGATCGCTGCAGGCACATACAAGACACAGAAAGGGGAGAGAGGATTCACACTTTCTCCTGAGTGGGAGATTGGTTCTGTCGTAGGTACTCCATCTCACTCAAAGACTTGCACCCTTGGTTTGCACAGTATTATTAAAAGACCAATCTTTGAAGAAAACAGGGTAATTATTAATTTATGCAATATTTAGCATAAATTGCTTATAAATTTGTACTTTAAAAAAAAAATGAAGGAAAATAATAAATCATATATAAAAATAATTGTCCACATTATTTCGAATTATGAAGAAGTTGGTTAGGGATGCGGTCAAAAGAAACAAAAATAGTTATAGAATAACTATTTATTTGCTGACGTTCGTCCCACTTTGAAGAGCTTCATCAGGAATAAAATATGTATATATAATGGTTATTTCGGGTGAGAAATTTTCTTTTCCCTCCTTCCTGTACATCAAAGAACGTAAATTGTTAGCATTAATAAAGGTTAATTCATCAGATAGTCTCAATTCTTATTTGTTTATTTATGAATGTTGTAGCTCTTCGGGGTCGAGCACCATATTCATTCATACTAAACAATTTTAAAACAAGTTACTTATAATTATATTTTGTTCATAAAAATTATCAATAAGAAATCGTGCCTTTGAATGTTTTTCTCCATATTATACAACCTCATGAATTAGAGTATGTTAATTCATAGTCTATTTCTTTTAAAATAGAGATATTTAAAGTAGAAATTATCTTTAAGTCTGGTTCATTATATCATCATCTATAATTTACAACATGCACGAATAAAGAAATGAGACTGTTTAAGGTAATAAACCTCAATTAAGGGTGAAAATTAAAACAGTCTACTAAGAATAAAATAAAATTTTATATAATTTATTCAAATTCTTGAGACTGGTATTTATCTATTAAATAAATGAAATGGTATTCTTATTAAGTCTTAACATTCTTTATAATATCAATAGTCCAACGTTTTGGCCAATTCGGCCATTCTCAGGGACAATCTTAAACCTGAATTCACAACTCTCATCAAAATTTAAAAAAAAAAGAAAGTTTTAGGCTATTTTGTCCAGGTCATCAAATTCAAGTCAAAATCACCCTATTTTTTTAGAACTTCAATATTTTTAAAACTTTAATTTCAGATTAAAAATACACTATCCACTATAAGAAAAACAGTTATGTTATATGTTTATCTAATAGTCGATAGTTTTTTTTTAATCTAAAATTAAAAATAATGAAGTTCTAAAAAAATAGGGTGATTTTGATTTGATGACCTGGGCAAAATAGCCTATAAAACTTTTTTTTTTTAAAATTTTGATGTGAGGTGTGAATTCATATAAGATTGTCCTTGAGAATGGCCGAAACTTTGGACTATTGATATAATAAAGAATGTTGAGACTTAATTAGGATACTGTTTGATTTATTTAATAAATAAAATAGAAGTTCAATTTTCAAAATTTTTTTTTTGATTATTTATTTATTGTAATTTACAACTGTACAAAATAATACAATAAGTAAATATGTTGTATGTTTCATATACACTTGAAAATCTTGGGAAGGAACCACCTATTGGTGGTACTTCAAACATTAATTTAAACTAGAAGGTCCCGTGGCCATCTTCTTTTCAGATGCCTCGGAGGATTATCAGGGATTGTTAAGGATGAAAGATTAAGAACTAATGGGTTAGGATGGTTAAGGAGTTTGGAATAAAAAGATGCATATCTGTTTTGGGTCAAATCTGCAACGAATGGGATGTTAAGGTCTTTATGAATGAGTTTATTTGTGACGTAATAAGGAGCATCAAGGATTTTATGTAGGATTTTGGATTGTAACGATTGGATGCGGGAAGAATTTGATGGTTTGGTGGAGCCCCAGAGCTCAATTCCATATGTCCAAATTGGTCTGATTATTGTAGTGTATACTAATTTTTTGTAATGAATGGGAAGTTTAGAGTAGTTTGTCAAGTAAGTGTTGTAGCAATCGGAATCTACGAGCAGTTTCTTGTCGTTTGAGTCTTGTGTGTGGATTCCAAGTAAGTCTCTTGTCAAGATGGAGTCCTAAGTATCGAATCTGTTCAACAGGCGTTAGTGGTGTATCTAGGAAGGATACTGTAGGACAGGAGGGCACAATTTTCAAAATTTAAAAATGGATAATCATCAATTGTGTTGGAGAACTGATGCTAGGTTAGTTACCAATTACCAATTGATAAGAGTTTGTTCTATTACTTCATACTTAATTAATGTTACATCCACATATGGTATTTCACGATCTTCAACCTGATTCTAATCTCGTGTTAATGTAAAATTGACTATCCCTAACCAATTTTGATAACTGATACTTTCTCCCTTGACAATTTAGGGTATTATTATAGTTATTAATTTTAGAGTGAAAATATATACTAAGAATAACATATTTTATATCTTTATAGCATGCTTTTCTGATGAAATTGAGTGAGACTTTCCTTATTTCTTTTAAATAAATAAGAATAAAGTTTTAATTTGAAATGAAACTTGTTTTATATTTTAAATTAAAGACATTTTTAAGACATAACCTTTTGTTATGATTGATAATTAAAAGTGAATTGTTAATAATGATATCAGTAATTACTTTTATTCTTTATCAGCAAATGAAATTTTGAAAGTTGATAAGATTACAATTCTTTATGTAATTGTTTTTACAGATTGTTGCATATCCTATGATGTATGTATCTCTAACATATGACAAGAATCTAATAGATGATGAAAAAGCTGTAGAATTTCTAAAACGTTTTAAGGAATCGATGGAAGACCCGAGGCATATTCTTGTTCACAGTTTCTGACTCAAAAGATTGGGATTGAAAAAAAACGAAAAAATAAAACAAAGTGTGTTTTGTCCGCATATTGTATCAATAAATCTTTACACTTTCAAATTCCTGAAGTTTCCCAATTCTTTAGTTTAATTTAAACTGATTGAGAGAGCTTTAGCATTTGCTATAAGATTTATATTATATTTAAATATCAATAAAAAATACAAAGGAAAAAAAATCTTATGAACCACACTAAGCCCATCAGTTTAAATATAAATTATATAATAGTTATACTATATAAGTTATATAATATTTATGTTATATAAATTTTATAATATTAAACACCTCATTATATAATATTAAAAAAACTTGTCACAGTTTTATTCTATATTTATATATTGTAAAAAGATAGTCTGGGTGGTGGTCAATAAAGGTATCTTTTTTTTAAATATTTATTTATTGCTATTTACAATTGTACATTATAATACATTTAGTAAATCTGATCTAGTTGGTCTCGTGGCCATCTTCTTTTCAGGCGCCTCGAGAATTGTCAGGAATGGAAGAGGCAATAAAGGTATCAAAATAGTAAAAGAACAGTTAACGGTTAACAATAATTAAAGGTATCATCATAACAATAAAGAGATCAAAGTAGTAAAAGAAAACTATTTATTGTTAACCATTAACTATTCTTCTATTATTTTGATATCTTTATTGACCGCCACCCGGACTATCTTCCTACAATCTACTTCATACGGTCAACTATCTTCTTACTGTAACATCTTAATAGAATTTGATAATACAACAAATTAAAAATTGTTTTCCTAATAAATAATTAAATAGTTATTTCTAAAACCTAAAGCTATATAAAAAAAGTGTACACCTTAATATGATTTAATAATTTAATACCATATCAAATTAAATTTGTATACTTAATAAATAATTAAATAGTTATTTCTAATACTACATAAATAATTAAATAGTTATTCCAAAACAGAATAGAAAATTGTACATCTTAGTATGATTTAGTAGTTTAATGACATACCGAATTAAATTTTTATTCCTAATAAATAATTAAATAGTTATTCCTAATGCTATATAGATAATTAAATAGTTATTCCTAATAATATAAAGATAATTAAATAGTTATTCCTAATACAACATAAAAAAGTATATATCTTAATATAATTTAAAAATATGATGAATTAACGTTTCAAGTCTCGCCCTTGGCCATGCCCCTGGTTTTGGTATTTATTAAGTAGTAATCGGTTTGTTACACAAATTATGTGGATTCATTTTTACTTTTAATGTATATAGTGTTTAACAAAAAGAAATAGATCTTATTTAGTTTATCCACACTAGTAATATTTGGAAGATTTTCTAAGGACGATTGTTTACTGTTTTGAACAATATAATCTCGCAGGTAATTAATTTTCCCTGTCAATTTGGGACATTGTAATAATATGTGTTCTAAGTTTTGGGTGATATATTCTATCTATATCTTTCCCCCGTTTTTATAATCAAAGTATTATTATATTTATATTTATATTATTATATCAAAGTATTATCTCACCCTGGAGAGACCAGTTCTCACTTATGCCTCCGAATGCTGGACACTAACCAGGTCACAGGAAGCCCTTCTCCTGAGGTTCGAGAGGAGAATATTGAGGAAAATTTATGGCCCGGTTTGTGCTCATGGGATCTGGAAGATGAGAACAAATGCTGAACTGGCAGGCCTCTACCCTCTACCTGAACCCGGATATTGTTAGCGTGATCAAAGTGGGACAGCTTCGGTGGGCAGGCGATGCATTAAGAATAACCCAGAATCAGATTCCTAGGATGATCCAGGACGAAAGGATATATGGAACAAGGAGAGTAGGAAGAACCCGGCTTCAATGGATCGATGGAGTGGCAGCGGATGCCAGGTCTATCTTGGGAATCCGCAATTGGAGAGCAGCGCCAACCATTAGAGAGGACTGGCGAACAAAGTTGCGGGAGGCCTTTACTCTACAAGAGTTGTTGCGCCACAGATGATAATGATGACAGGGAGTGCGGGTAGCCCCGGGGTAAGGCGCATGGCTACTAACTCCAAGGACCCGAGTTCGAATTCGGCTGGGTAGAAAATTGTTTTCTGTTTCAGTGTAGCCGTGAGCCAACTCCTGTGGGGTCTGGAGCCCTCCTAGGGTCCACCCAGCCTCTTAAATTGGGTACCCTTAATTGGAAAAAATCTGGCGGTCGAGCGTGATTCCGACCAAATCACCTCCTTGCACAACCGTTGATCTAGTAACAGTACTTCCTTACAAAGTACTGAACCCTTGATCTTCCATGGGTTTAACGGTACAGATTTTTACTTTTTTTAAAAATAAATTGTACACGTCTTGGTTTCGCGACAAGTGACAAACATGTAGATCAGGCACAAAGTACAGCTTGTAAATGGAGGGAAAATGTAAAGTATCCATGTCCATTTATTTAAAAGAAAAAAAAAACTATAGTTTCTTAAAAGTTGAGGCCGTTTTTACAAGCACTTGTACAAGTATTGGATTTGTGGGAAGTGGCAAAGGTGTAGATCGAGCATTATATAACTGAAAACAATCGCTAGAATTGAAATATGCCTAAAACATATGTTTTAATTAAAACAAAAAAACACAAACAAAGTCTGCAATCAACTCGCAACCAGTCTAAACATTCAAAAATTACCTCGAGTATTTGCCTGGCCAGTTCCAACTTACTTTTAGGAACAATGTCTCATTTTATTGAGTTTCAGATGTTCGCCATGACACTATTTAATTTTCCTACGGGGGTCGGAGATTACATCTCAGAGTCGTGAGTCAACACTTTAGTTTGTTTTATTATTTTTTGATAATAGACATTCATACAAAATCCAGTAATTTACCACGTAGTAATGTTTATCACTTGGCGCAAATCCAAGACATTTACAAATCCTTGGTAAACAAAGGAAGCAGGTAACGTCAGTATTCAGACGCTTGTTTTAATCTTTTGAATGTTTTCGGCTATCACATTTGATTTACACCACTTTCATTGTAAAATCTAACGAAATAAAGATAGGCAAAATGAAATGAAACGTAAATATCAGATAAGTAAGTTGTAGATGATAAAAATTCATATAAATAGAACTACATAACCTATAAATTAAACCTTTGTTCTCGATTTTTTATCTGAAACTATAGAATTTAATTACCTGGACATATAATGTTTTCATAAATATATATATGTGCTATGTTAAATAAAAAATAGACTGCTAAAGTTAATTAACAAGATTTGGAACAATCTTGTTTGTTTCTTTTTGTTTAGTAGCGCCAAACATCATTGATCATCAACGCCATTTATACCTTATTTAATTTTGCTTATATTTGTTTGATTTTATTTATTTTTTAATTTGATTATTTATTATTATTATTATTTTATTAATATTAATTTTTCCCCGTTCAATGTTATATTTTTGTCGGTAAATCTTTTGATTTTAATGAGGAGAAGATGGTTGGGGGTGCGGTCAATGAAAAACACAAATAAGTACGATTAACTTATTTTAATGTGCCAACGTTTCGGCTAGAGTTTCTAGCCTTCTTCAGGGCTAAAAACAGAACAAGATAACAACCATAGTAAGTATAGAAAAATTTTAAAAAAATAAAAAGAAAGTATAAACAGAATAATTTT
>NW_027115012.1:568099-580622 GCF_000696795.3 Halyomorpha halys
AAAAAAATATAAAAATAAAAAAATAATAAAAAAAGGTGAAAATTACTTTTTTAATAAATTAACTATTTGTGAATATGTGAAATTTGATTTTAAATACTGAAACACTAATTCTATTGTTTCATCATCGTCTCTGTGGATTTTTGAAATATCTGGGTTTAATCTTAAGCTTTTGAGGTGTGATGTGAAATATGGGCATTGTTGGAAAATATGGCTAATTGTCAAATTGTTTTTACAATACTGGCAGTTCGGAGGCGTTTGGTTTGAAATAAGATAGGAGTGGGTGAGCCTCGTGTGACCTATTCTCAGCCTGGTCAGTACAACTTCCTCTCTACGGCAGTAGCCCGAGGTACCCCAGGGCTTGACATAATTTTCAGTTTATTCCTTGGGCTTTCATTCCACAAAGATATCTAGTTATCTTTGATTTCTTTTTCAAGGGGTTCGCTCATTTCTGATAGAGTTAAAATTGCTTTACCCCGTCCCAGAAGCGCGAGTGCTTCATTTGGAACAATATGTTTTCACCGAATCGAAAGAATATTAAAATATAAAACCTTAAACAAGATTAGTGAATACAAAGATTGGTGAAAATCTTTAATTAATTAAAAACAAATATCTATTTGTTACCAGTTTTAAAACAACGCAAACTGAAAATAAACTTGTGGATGCAGACCATCTTGTACCAGCCAACCCAAATATAACCCATAACCCATCCCACGCTTGCGTATCATGAAATTTGACATTGTTTGGCAAACATATAGAGGTACCTTTATTTTCCATTTCTATGTTTTACATTCACTTTCAATGTTTTTGATTTTTTTAATTTCAGTTTATTGAAAATATATGTTAAGTTTAATTTTGACTATTGCTTATTATGATTTTCTTTTCTTTTATTTTTATGAAATGTATTTCATAATTACATTGTATACAGTGAAACCCCTATTATCCGGGGTAATGATAGATGAGTATAGGGGTTCACGGATAATCGAAAATCCCGGATAATCGAATTATAACATTGTATTGACTTAATGTGATAGATAAGAGGGGTAGTTGAAAAAAAAAATGCTATTTCAATTTTATTACGTATTTAAAATTTAATTTATTGATCAAACAGTTGAAATTTTTAAAAAATAACGGGGCTGCATTCAAGTGTTAATTTTTTTTTTTTGTGCAAGTTCGTATTTAAATGGAGTCTAAAGCACAAATGAGTAAATGATATTGTTTTTAAGCAAACAGGGCAGTAGGAATTTCATTGTAAGACTTAAAAAACATTACTCTTCCTAGAATATAAATTGACTAGTATTGTAGTAACCGGGAACATTTCATTCATTCCAGCTTGTTGTATTTTTCCATTCATTATTTTTTAGAACAATACTTATACAGCAATTATTTAATCGTTGAAAATAATCTTACCTAAATATTATACATATAAAATAAATGGTGTAAAATTAAAAACCACTTATTAAAAAAAAAGAAAGGCCTCTTAGAACCACGGTTAATTGGAGCCTTAGTTAATAGAGTCCCGGATGATAGGGGTCCTACATTAATACACTTTATCCTTATTCTCATCAATCAGGACCTCAATGTTCCATATGTTGCCGATTTGGCCAGAACCAGATACCAATCCTTCCATTATAAACTTCCCAACCACCCAACCTACTTCTTTCTAACCTGGCTTCCCTAGGATTGACTAATCATCCTAGGTGTGTGAAAAGAAGATGGCCTCGAGATCTTCTCTTCTAGAAAGGTTATTTGACTTCTATCAATAGATAGATTTTCCACATGTTTGTATCATGTCATTTTATCACTAACAGCAAATTTACTTATTGAATATATTTTTATACAGTTGTAAATGATAACAAATAAATTTTTAAAAAACAAAAAAAATACCTTATTCTGATTTTACCAGCCGATATGGAAGGCAGATGGTTCAGGCAAGGTTCTATTTTCAACTCCCACTGCCGCTACACCTAGCTACACCTATTATTCAACAAACTCCACCAGAGCTAAAACCGCTAAATAATCTTTAATAACTTTCCGAAATTAATAATTGCATCAAATATTCTGTTGGAAAAACGTAGAATAGAATTAGTAATGGAGGCAGGCACACAAAGCAGATCTGTTGTAACTGGTGTGTCGTAAGTTCAGGAAGAATGGACCCGTAAAATTATCATGTTTTGGAAAGAAAACATTATTACAAATATTGAAGAAAGTAATCAAGGGCTTACTAAGCTAGGCAAAATTTACGGTATAATTTTCCTCTAAAGTAAACATGCCCGTAATCGAACTATAATCACTGGAAACTGGATTCTCGTGTAATTGAATATTTGTTCCATAGATTCAAAATCTACCACATCATGGAACAGTCAGTCAAATAAAACTAATTCTATTTTGCACGTTTTGGATTTTTTTTCTCACAATTTTAAGTTTTTTCTTTACAAAATTACAAGTTTCTTTTTTTTTAAATTAAATTTTAATTTTTCATGTATAAAATTTAATGCTTGAACTAGATTTATCAGAATGGGCGGACCCAGCGAGGGGCAGAGTAATTTTTAAATTATAACCCTACATAAATTTATATCAGTCCACAAATTACCCTAATTAGTCAACTTTTCATAATTAGTCAAAATTTCACATTTCACATTAAAATTAAATATTATTTATCACAGTCAACTGTAAAATTTATCAAAACAATCTCACTGATGACCGTGATAAATAATTTTGATTTTTAATTTAATGTGAAAAGTTGACTAATTAGGATAATTTGTAGACTGCTCTGAATGACCTGGGCAGAATAGCCTGCATGAAGTTGTTTTTTAAATTATTTGGTTCAAAAATTGTATTAAGATTGTCATCGAGGATGGCCGAATTGGCCAAAACGTCGGACTTGAAAAGGAATAAAAATGTTTTGAGACCAAAACGGATACAATTTTATTTATTTAAAGAATATTAACCAGTCTCAAGAAAGTGTTAAGATTATAAATAAATACTGGAAGATTATTGATTGACCGTGTGTATAGATGAATGGAATATGGTCCGGGTGCGGTCAAAATAAAACTCAAATAGTAGGTAATTATACTATTTTATTGAGCCAACGTTTCGTCACACGTTGCAGGGCTTCGTCAGAGCTAAAAAAGATACAAACACATAGTTACAAAAGGAAAAAAAGAGAAAAAACATAAGTGTAAAATAACAGGGGTATAAAATGTAAAAAAGTAAGATATAATAAGAAAATATATACAAGATATATATTTATATCTTACTTTTTTACATTTTATACCCCTGTTTTTTTACACTTATGTTTTTTTCTCTTTTTTTCCTTTTGTAACAAAATGTTTGTATCTTTTTTAGCCCTGACAAGGCCCTGCAACGTGGGGCGAAACGTTGGGTCAATAAAATAGTATAATTATCTACTATTTGAGTTTTATTTTGACCGCACCCGGACCCTATTCCATTCATATAAATAAATAAGTTCTGTTTATTTGTTGACCGGCCTCCCTATGTCTATCTTCTCTTCAAATTTAATAAGCAATCAATTATATCATTAATCCACTGAGTAAGTAACTTAATATGTTAATTGATACCAAACTTTCAATTGCATTCAATTTGTCTGTCTACATTCCTAAATCTAGCAATAGAGAAGCATTACTCTAATGCTCTTAAATGGAGAGTATTTAGCAAGTTTAATTTGATTCAAACAAGGTTTTGTAAGCTTTCCATGTATTAATGTTGTAAATGAAACAATAAAATTGATCATTGTTACAAGATTTAGCAATTTTATGCACTTTTTGGAGTTTTATAATTATTTTAAAAGTCTAATTGTTTAGGTTTTAAGTTAAATGCATTCATTTGTGTCTTGAGGTATAAAATCTTGAAATTCTTAGAAATAGTTTTTCTTTCTTCATGTTTTTTTTAGGTCTATTACATTGATTTATTTCTATAAAAATAGATGTTTTAATTTTTGTAATTTATACAGTAGCACTGGCAACACTGTTTTTATCTATAACCTTAGTTGTTGTTACCTTCTGTTTATTGTTTTTTGTTTGCTTATTATTTATTCCTAATATGTTCTTGATCAATAAATCATTATTAATCAATCTAGTATATTAATAATAACTGAGAGGAATAAACCAAAGGAGCAATGTAAAAAGAGGAAGTTAAAATAAGGAAAGATTTAATTCAAAATCATTTATCTGATAAGGATTGAACGTCAGAGTTTTTAAGAAGAGGAAAAAAGCAAAATATTACAAAAACTATAAACTGATTATTTTTTATTGGAAGAAGATAGTTGACCATATGAAGTAGATTGGAGGTATATAGTCCGGGTGGCGGTTAATAAAGGTGTAAAAATAGTGAAAGAAAACTGTTTATTGTTAACCAACGTTTCGCCCCACTGTGTAGGGCTTCGTCGGGGATGAAACCAAGGTACAAACATTGTTAGAATTGATAGAAGATTAAAATAAATATATTGAAAAAATATGTGAAAAAATGTTTACTAAAAATGTTAGACTAGTTACTAATAAATACAACCAGTTGTCATAAAATTCTAAATATAGAACTAGAGTAATAAATTGAAGAAAAATAGTTGTTAGAAATAGTTGTAGATATGGTAAAGAGGTAAGTGTAAAATGTAAAACAGGTAATTTTTGCTCTCGACCAGCTTAAAATTTAGATTTAATATTAGTTGGTCTGACGAACAGTACACATTCCTGTTTCGTTTCTTATCGCATATATTGGTTTAATTATGTTACCAAATCATAATTATAAAGTATAAGAAAATGTTTAATTTTAACTAAATATAATTATTTATAACAAAATATCAATTGTGTTAAATATATATAACAATAGTGAAGCATTGCTAGTTCAGCTAGTAGTTTATTTATTTAAATTATATATTTAGTTTGAATATATATTTATATCCATTTTTCAATACTAATAAAATTGTAAGATTTTTAAGGTTTAAAAAAAAAAAATTAATTCTGTAGCTCTACATTCCATGAAGGGTCTCAGGTACTGTAAGGAATTACTGTTACTAGATCAACGGTTGAGCAAGGTTATGATTTAGTCAGAATCATGCTCCAAAGGGCTGACTCACGGATACAGCCCTACTAGGGGTATTCCCCTACTAGGGGTATTCATGATGTTGTGTTAAATGTAAAATGTTTTACCATGTTAAATGTTATAACTATAGGATTGTGAGCAGCCCTATTTGAAGTCATGTTAATCGTTAAATGCATAAGACCCCCTAGCGGATTTTCTCAGCAACTTGTTGTATAAGCCTTTATGTTTATAACCTTCCTTCCAGACCCTCATGTTATTGTTTACTTCAGTTTTGATTTAAGTAATTAATTACAACATGCCTAGAGTGAGTGAAAAGTGGAATTTGTGTGAAAGTTTAGCTTATGAGTGTCTTATTGATCTCCAAACTTGTGAGGAAGAGAATGAAGATGAGATAATTGACAACTGTATTGAAAGTATTCTCTATCTTCTATCATTCAGATATGCAGTTCCATTAAAATTATCCATTCTGTTTTAATAACAGGGATATGAATACCACAAACACACGAAAGAACTGAGCTGTCACAACAAAAATGGCGGCGATCTCAACTGGTCTATTGTGTGACATCATTCTCCATTTAACAGACTCTCAGCCATGTTAAATGTTATTTCGTTTTACCACGGTAAAAGAAGGCAATTTTTTTTCGATTTAACATGAGTTTTTCCATTTAACACACTTTAACATGTTAAACCAAAGATCATGAATACCCCTAGTGAAGCAGAAAATAATTATCTGCCACAACCGGAATTGAATTCAGGTCATTGGAGTTAGTAGCACAGTCCATTCCCACGCGATTGCTAATTATTTATTATTTAAAATAAAAAAAAAAAATAATAGAAAAGGAAGATTTTAACTTTCTTTTTTACGTCATTTAGGTTCTGTGATACTGTTTCAATGAGGGTAAGAGCTATCTCATGTTAAAGGCAACTTAAATGTACGCAGTTTAATGTTCAAATTTGTGCGAACAGTTATCGAAAAAATATCGAAAAATTATTTAAATTCCGATTAGTTAATTTTGTCGAAAACGTTTCTGTAACATTCCAAGGTTATACTTAAAGATATAATTTCAGTTTTGTATGACTTTTAGTTTTTGAGCTATGATTTTCATACACACACAAAATATTGTATGTTGTATAATGACTTGGTTATTTGGACTGAGAGGATCTCAAAACGTTTATTTACATCGAAAACTAGAATCAGAAATCATAAGTTCTTCGTTTAAGTCGTGCATTTCTCTTTTTCTTCTAAATGCAAATGCCAAAAGTCAAAATTGACGAGTCTGCCAAGTATAGTCATGGGAAGTAAAAAATGGCGGCTGATTCAAAACGTTCCATATCTTTAAAAATACGTATAACATTAGAAAAACCTAATAGAACTTTATTTAAAGCAGAGCTGTTAACTTGTGTACTCGAGATATCAGTTTTTCCAAAAAAGCATCATTTCATGAAATATATTCAGAAAAATCAATAATTAGTGAATTTATTGGGGAAAATGTTTATCTCAGGAACCATAAAATGTACATATATTTGACAGCACTCAAAACAAAAGTATTTTAACTTACTATAAAATAGTTTATGTTACGTATCTTCCTAAGAGTAGTAGTTTTTATGATAGATTATTTGAGCAAATATTATAAAAACTACTACTCCTATAAAGATAAACATTATAAACTACATTATAGTGCATTAAGATAGCTTTAATTTGAGTGCTAATAGACTTATGTTCGTCTCATTTTTCCTGAGATATTGATTTCCCACAATAAATTCACTAACTTATATAATTATTACGCATATTTTTTATGAAATATTGCTTTAAAAAAAAGTGTATCTCTGAAACTATCGAACGTAAACAGGTTTTAGGGCTCATATTTTAGTTAATTTACTCTACTTTAAAAGATATTGTACTAAGTTTTCTAGTGTTGCTGCAAGTTTTAACGATATGGAGCTTTTAATGAAAATTTTTATTTTTTATAACGTTTTGAAACAGTCCAATTTCTATTCCCCTTACCAATACTTTGCAGACTCATTAATTTTGAGTAGTAATTATAGTTTTTATTAAAGCAATAAAAAATTGTGGTGAAATACTGACTTTTTTTCCACTGGGCTCTTGTAACGACACTATCAGTATGATTAATGCTCACTTGTAAACGAGATATCGAACAGTAAGGAAGTTGTGCAATATATCTTTCGATTTTTAACAAATAGGAGGTTGTTCGGCGATTACAAGAATTTGCAATTACAAGAAAAAATGAAATGTACGATTTAAACGAAGAAATTTGAATTTTGAATTCTAGTTTTCGATGGAAACACTACAGTTTTATTGTCTTCGCAGTCCAGTTTGTGTTTGTATGAAAATCCTCGCTCAAAAAGTGAAAGTCGTACAAAACTGATATTAATACAAAGTTGATTAAAGTGAAGAAAAATTGGGTAAAATAACTGACTTTTTCTCTTCTTGGACTCTTGTACCATGTTAAGGTATTTATAATCAAGTCAGTCGTGACGGTCTGGCTTTAAATAATGATTGCCATTCCAACTGACTACTGGGCCCTGGGGACTTGGTCATATGTTTTAAATATTATCAATTTAGTTTATTTTAAATATGGCGGGTTTTAAACGAAAATTACCTATTATTGAAGCATCAAAATTACTGTACCAAGTTTCCATTTCGGTTTTACATTTGTGCTATTTCACCAATCTTAGCAATGGTTTAAGTAGTTAACCAAACGTTATGGTGGCATCGCAGCCCATGCATGATATTTGTAATATCATAAGGTTTGTAAATTTAAATATTATCACAATTATACGTATCAGATTAAATGGCATTATTTATAGGTAATTATGACTTGTAAATTATTTGGATTAATTTGTAAAGTAGACAAGATAAGGAGAAATCCCGAGAGCGTAGTTGGCGAGGAGTCTAGAAGAGGGCACTGGTTGCGACGCTAGTGGCCAGTGGTGTCTTGATATCGGTCATGTTTACTGCTCCTTACTTCCTTCTCTTTGCAGCTCATCTTTTAAGTAAGTTCTTCATTTTAAAATCTCTTTTAATGTATTTCATTAACTATTAAATTAATTATAAATTTGTTTTATCAACTACAAATTCTATAATTTATTTAGTACTTCCGTAAGATTGTCAGGTATTATTTCGAATAATAGCGGACAGACAAGCGGGGGGAGGAGTAAGAAGATGACAATATCATAATCTTATGAACTACAGTATACACTTCTTGATTAATATATAACTAGTAGAACTTCGCTATTGCTATATTTCAGGTTGTACAAACATTAATTAATATATAGATAAAGTGTAAAGCCGGTAAATACAGTAACACAAATGGTAACAGCTAACTTCACTGTATAATCGTTAATACTGGTTTGATTTAGTTGATTTTTTCTTATTCTTTTAGACAATTTGATTATCTATGATAGATATATATACTATACTCGAGAACTATTGATTGAGTAAATAGCTCTATTAGGGCTAATATTTCAGCAAATTTACTCTACTTTAAATAATATTCTTTTAGATTTTCTAGTGTTGTTGGTAGTTTTTAAGATATATAGCTCCAAATGAAAAATTAATGTTTTTTTTAGGTTTTGAAACAGCCGCCATTTTTTAATCCCCCTACCTATACTTGGCAGACTTATAAATTTTGACTAGTAATTATACATAGTTTTTAATTAAGTAATCAAAAATTGGGGTGAGATAACTGCCTTTTTTCTCCTCTTGGGTTCTTGTACTATATAAATTGGTGGTCGTATACTATATACTATATGTATTGGTGGTGTACTATAAAATAGTGGTCGAGCATGATTCTGACCGAATCCTATCCTTGCACAACCGTTGGTCGAGGAACTGCCTTGCAACAGTACTTCACACCTTACCCTTCATGAGTTGTAGAGCTACAGAATTATTTTTTTTAATTTTAAACCTTAAAATCTTACAATTTTATTAGTAATGAAAAATGGACATAAATATTAATATAAACTACTAGCTGAACTAGCGATGCTTCACTATTGTTATATATAAGGATGTATTTGGATTTAATGAACACAATTGATATTTTGTTATAAATTATTATATTTAGTTAAAATTAAATATTTATGTATGCTTTATAATTATGGTTTGGTAACATAATTAAACCAATATATGGGATAAGGAATGAAACAGAAATTTGTACTGTTCGTCAGACTCATAAATTTTGACTATTAATTATACATAGTTTTCTTTTTTTTATAATTTTTTGAGGTTTATTACTTCCATCATTTTCAATAAATTATTATTTATTTATTCATTAACATTTTACAACGTTTCGGGACACACCGTCCCATATTCATGTACTACGAAAACCTCATGATTTCACATGGGAAAATCATGTCCTCCATTGTTGCATCTTCACTTCATAGTTTTCATTAGAGTAATCAAAAATTGGGGTGAGATAACTGCCTTTTTATTTCTTCCTGGCTCTAGCACACAAATGATAACAGCTAACTTCGCTGTATAATCGTTAATACTTGTCTGGTTTAGGTGATTTTTTCTTATTCTTTTAGATAATTTTATTATCTATGACACTGCCATATGTGTACTATACAAGATATGAATAGATTTTGTATAATTAGTCTCATTGTGCTTCAATATTATTATTGTATTGAAACAATTCAGATTAACTGATCTAATTAAAGAGTGGTAGAAGAATTTTTTAGGAATGAAACAAAGTAGAAATTTGTTTTTATTCCTACGAAGGTAAAGGCCATAAACTACTGTATAGTACATTAAACTATCAAAATAGATTCACTAACTACTGATATTTCAGTACATTTTTATGAAATGTTGCTTTTTAAAAGGCTATATCTCGAGAACTATTGATTGAGTAAATAGCTCTATTAGGGCTAATATTTCAGAAAATTTACTCTGCTTTAAATAATGTCCTCTTAGGTTCTATAGTATTCTTTGTAATTTTAAAGATATAGAGCTCCAAATGAAAAATTAATGTTTTTTTAAGGTTTGAAACAGCGGCCATTTTTTATTCCCCCTACTTATACTTGGTAGGCTCATCAACTTTGACTATTAATTATACATAGTTTTCATTAAAGTAATCAAAAATTGGGGTGAGATAATTGCCTTTTTTTTGCTCTCTGGCTCTTGAATTAATAATAATAAAGGCCAAACGAACCGGAAGGTTCAATGCCGATACTACCAAACGCTCTCTGCTTACATCCTTCTAGTGATGCCCCTCCAAACCCAATTCCACTAAATCTTTTTTAATGCAATCCTCCCATCTACGTTTGGGTCTACCCCTCGGACGTTTACTCGTCGGTTCAGTGTTTATAAACATTTTAGGGATCCGCTCGTTACTAAGCCCCCTAAGCCTACAACCTTACATTCCCATCTTATACGCCGCAATGCTATAACTTGAATTATATTTACCGGGTACTTGTATATATAATAGTAAGATAAATGGTAACAGCTAAGTTCGCTGTATAATCGTTAATACTGCTCTGATTTAGGTGAATTAGTCTAATTTTTTTAAACAATTTGATTATCTATGACATTGTCATATATATACTACATCAAATATAAATAGTTTTTGTATAATTAGTCTCATTATGCTTCAATATTAGTACTGCATTGAAACAATTCAGAATAACTGATATATTAAAAGGTGGTGAAAGATTTTTTAGGAATGAAACACAGTAGATATTTGTTTTTAGCACCTCGAAAAAACTATTTATACGATTTATCGAAAAAATCGTCAAATAAAATTTTAGTCCCAAAATTTCGTCGAATTTTCGATTACTGTATACATTTGCCTTTTATTTCTTTTGAAAAATAGAACTAACTTCATCAATACTCAACCAATCAACACTAAACTTTGCAGTGGTTCAGGGCTCTATAACATGCACCTAAGGACACAAACTGGATCTAAATAAACAAATTAGAACCAAAGATATAAAATAAAACATTTGAAAAGTTTTTCTTTATTTAAAACCAATATTTCTCCCTTGTATGGGCATTTAGTCACAATGATTTTAATATAGGTCAAAAGAGGCGACATTTAGGTCTCTAACGGTGTGTAGCTTTCAAGTTATAATAAAAAATAAACAAAATTCTAAAATAACCTGCCTAAATTTTACATTTCTTAATATTGGCAAAAGTTCAACAGACTATTAAATCAATTATAATTTTGTTTCATCAACTACAAATTCTATAATTTATCTAGTACTTCTATAGGGTTATGAGGTATTATTTCGAAAAATAGTGGACAAACAGAGATGGAATGGAGAGGAAAGGGGTAAAAAGTAATGTGGGTAAAATTTCAATTAGCTAATAATTGTCTGAATTTTTTTTTTGGTTTTGTAAGGAATTTACTCTTACTCTAAGGGTTTAACAGTGCCTTAAGGTTTTCGAAAATAAAGTAATACCTAAAATATTCAGACCGAAAAAGAATGGATTAAGGGGAGAATTTAGAAAGCTACTGAACGCTGTATTAAGGGAATTGCACCCGGTAAATATACAGTTAGTAAAAAAAGTGTACATACACCACAATATAAATCCATTTATGAAATAGTTTACATTATTATGTATTAATTAAAATTATACTTTATTTTTTTTCTATTAAATAAAGGTCTAAAGAAGATTAAATCATGCTTATAATATCATTTCAGAATTGAATACATACAAAACGTTTTATAATAAATCTCTGCCATTGTTTGTTACAACAAATAAGTCTACGTACACCCTGATTTAATCCTTTGAATTTAAACAAACATTTAATTTTTTTACATTCATAGAGGTTTTCTGAAGTTTTATTCCCTAAACGAATCAGTTAGAATCAAAGTCAAGTTAAAACAACTGCTCAAAATAGAAATTTCTCGAGAGATTGGGCAATTAATTGTTGATCGTAAAACCGTAGGAAAATCATTACGCGAAATTGCTTTTAAAAGTGTTTTGGCGGTTCAGACTGTTATTGGATATTATAATGCAACAGGTTGCATTGCAATAAGGCCTAGATCAGAGCGGCCAAAAAGCTTCAGCGTTATCATGACCGTGCTATTTTAAGAAGTGTTCATGAAAACCCTTAAATAAGAGCTCCTACATTAGCTACTAATTGATTGTGGAATTACAACATTGGAATAACACCTCAAACGGTACGTAATTCACTAAAAATAATAAAAATTCAAAATCGCTGAGGTTGATTGCATCCCAAACTCACCAGTCCCATATCACAATCCTCGAAGAATGGCGTCGAAATCGGAGGCTAAAAATACATCCCAACAAATCACATTTACTCTTCGTCGTAAACCTGCCGACTGCCCTACAGTATACTTTAATAATGTGGCTCTTACCCCTGTAGAACAGATTCGTCATCTTGGACTACATCTTGACAAGCGATTAACCTGAAATCCTCACACAAGACTGAAAAGACAGGAAACTGCACGCAGATTCTGACTATTACAGCACTTACTAGAC
>NW_027115012.1:581087-586113 GCF_000696795.3 Halyomorpha halys
TCTACATCCTGTATCATATCATTATGATCAAATTTACTGGTTGTATTTTTTTATACAGTTGTAAATATCAATAAATAAATAAAATTAAAAAAAATCGCTAAGGACTCGCAAGAAGCCGCATATTAGCAAAGTTAACCGAGCTAAGCGGTGGGCATTTGTGAAAATTACATTGATAAGCTTATCAGTTTTTGGGACAAAGTAATTTTCATGGATGAGTCTAAATTTAATATTTTCGGTGCTGATGGCAACGTTAAAGTTCAAAGGAGAAAAGACCAAGCCATGAAATTGAAAAACGTCCGAAACTTAAGCACGGAGGAAGGATCATGGCTTGGGGCTCTATGGCTTCAGCTGGAGTTGGCGATTTGAAGATCATCGAGGGAATGATGGATCAATATCTATACGTAGAAGTCCTAAAACAAAATCTGCGACCCAGTGCTACCAAGTTAGTTCTAGGATCAAATTTTATTTTTCAACAGCAAAGCGATCCTAAACATCATACCAGAAGGGTCGAAGAATGGTTGCTGTACAACGCTCCAGGTCAGTTAAGAACACCACCACAATCGCCTGACCTTAACCCCACAGAGCACCTCTGGCAGGATCTTAAAATGAGGCATTACCATTACAAAATAAGAAATAAACGGCAACCATGAGAGGTCCTTAAGGAGGAGTGGTTGAAAACGGATTCTACTTTTACAAAAAAAAAAAAGTTAGCACAGTAGGGGTATTCATGATATTGTGTTAAATGTTAAATCTTTTACCATGTTAAATGTTATAAGTATAAGATTGTGAGCAGCCCTATTTAAAGTCTTGTTAAACGTTAAATCCATAAGAGCCCCTAGCGGATTCTCTCAGCAACTTGTTGTATAAGCCTTTATGTTTATAACCTTCCTTCCAGACCCTCATGTTATTGTTTACTTCAGTTTTGATTTAAGTAATTAATTAAAACATGCCTAGAGTGAGTGAAAAGTGGAATTTGTGTGAAAGTTTAGCTTATGAGTGTCTTATTGATCTTCAAACTTGTGAAGAAGAGAATGAAGATGAGCTAATTGACAACTGTATTGAAAGTCACAACTAATATGGCGGCGATCTCAACTGGTCTATTGTGTGACGTCATTCTCGATTTAACTGACCAAGTAACAGACTCTCAGCCATGTTAAATGTTATTTCGTTTTACCACGGCAAAAGAAGGCAATTTTTTTCGATTTAACATGAGTTTTTCCATTTAACATAGATCATGAATACCCCTAATGTCGATTTAAATTCCTATCTGGGCATCTGTTTTAAAATTTGCTGTATAATTGATGTTCTCTGATATATAAATTGACTCAAGTATTTTTTTTTTTTAACATATTGTTTTCTTTATGTAAAATTATTGTGTTATCAAAGTCAAATTTACGTTGATTTTTAGCTGCATATGCACTAATGTTGTTTTATTGGGATCCTTATCTTTATTGTATAATTTCTGTGTTGATATGTTCTGAATATTGTGTGTTAGTAGTATCTACAAATATTTGAATACATACTAATATTACTTAAACTTAGTTTATACAACATTTAACCTTAATTTTCGTTTTATAGTTTTTTGATAGTTTAAGACATGCTACTCCATCGCTTGATTAATCTATACTGATCGACGCTATGATTAATTAATTTATTTATAGTAATTAATTAGTAACATATTTAGAACCGCCAAAAATGCACTTTCGTATTAAGTTTGGTGAAGCTGATAAAAAAAAAAAATTATTTGTGGATTTATGTTTTATGAGCATCGAGATCTTGAATATATTGTGGTGGCAAGATTATTAACGTCTTCATTGGTACTAGTCGACGTTAGCAAAGAGACTATTCGAAATGGGTTTGCCACTGTCGAAATTATTATCAACATTTTTATTTCCCTAGTATATTTCTTTTAAATCTATTTTTATTTATAATTCATTTAATGTTTCATTATTTTACATTTGTTTTAGTGGCAAACCCATTTGAAACCTCTCACCATATGATCAATTACTAATAATTAATAATGATGAACTAGGTGTTATATTTGGTTGTATAAAAAAAAAAAAATTGAATATTTCTGTTGATAATAATTATTAATTTTTCGTCCTATGTTCAAGTGTAAATAAATATTGTTATTTTGATACAGTAAAATATAATTGAAAAAAAAAGCCATTATTTTTTACTTACACTTACCACATATATATCCCTATCATATAACTGTATAGTAAGATAATATAATTTAAAGCGTTATTGAAAAACTTCGAATTCGGGTTTTAGATATAAATAAAAGTTTTGAGGTCCTCTTAGTAAAAATAACCAACTATCGCAAAATGGCGTATGTATATTTGATTTTCACATTTTTTCGATTTTCTCTGAAATGCCTCAAACGATTTTGATGAAACTCGGTGAATCAATGAGAAATTAAGTGGCTTTTAATATCAGATAGGTTTTATTCTCATTGAAATTATTTAACAGGGTTTAAATGCCGAATTTTTAAAAAATCTTCCACTAAAGTACATTTAATTTTTTTTTTTTTATTTTGTAAAAAATAAACAGTCCTCATTGTTAGCAATAATAATAAATGTATATATACAAAATATTAAACAACTTTATGAATAGGAGATAAAAGGAAAAATAGATAAATCAGATCAGAACATTCTTTAAAATAAGTCTTGCAAAATGGTCTGCGCATGATTTTTTCTGTAGCTTACTGAAAATAGGTTTTGGGTGCGCGGGTAGCTCCGGGGTAAGGCGCGTGGTTTCTAACTCCAAGTTCCCGAGTTCGTATCTTGGCAGAAAATTGTTTTTGTTACATTGTAGCCGTGACTCAACTCCTGTGGGTTCTGGAGCCCTCCTCCTGGGGTCCACTCAGCCTCTTGAATTGGGTAAAAATCTGGCGGTCGAGCGTGATTCTGACCAAATCACCTCCTTGCACAACCGTTGGTCTAGTAACAGTAATTCCTTACAAAGTACTGAACCCCTGACCCTCCATGGCTTGAAGCGGTACATATTTTAATTTTTTTTTTTTTAACTGAGAATAAGTTAATTTTATTTATTTATATAATGTAATTTACAACTGTACAAATAATATATACAATAAGTAAATATATGGAATGTTTCAATTAAACTTGAAAATCTTAGTAAAGAACCACCCGTTGGTGGTACTTCAAGCATTAATTTAAATTAGAAGATCCGGTGGCCATGTTCTTTTCTTACACCTCATAGGATTTTCAGGAATTGTTAAGGATGAGAGATTAAGAACTAATGGGTTAGGATGGTTAAGGAGTTTGGAATGAAAAGACGCATATCTGTTTTGGGTCGAGTCTGCAACGAATGGGATATTAAGGTCTTTGTGGATGAGTTTAAATTAAATTATTACGTACATATAAGGAGTGTACATGTATACCTGTAAGTTTATAATTTCTTGGGTTGCCTTGTGGCATTTTAAGGTTTACTTTAGAAACGTTAATACAAATATATGGATGGAATTGATATTATATATATTTAAGTCGGATATGTGTCTGGGATGTGACAGTAATTATATCGATAAAATCGACTGACCGGATGTGCAACTTCCGATCGATATATCATAGTACTATTTTATAAACATAAACATTCTTTACAAAATTAAAGTAGTCATAATTTTTAAAAACATCCAAAACTTTCAAGTAGGGGGCGTTCGTCTCTTCCCCTACAATATCCTTTAATAATACCCCACTTATTCCTGTCGAACAGATCCGTTACTTAGGACTACATCTCGATAGACTTCATGGAATCCTCATACAAGACTAAAAAGACAAGAAACTGCTCGAAGATTCCGACTATTGCAACATTTACTAGATAAACGGTCTGAATTGCCAATCCATTACAAAAGACTGATCTACATGACTATTATAAGGCCTATCTGGACATAAGGAGTTGAGTTTTGGGACTCCACTATACCATCAAATCCCTCCAGAATCCAATCCTTACAGTCCAAAATTCTTAATGCTCCTTACTTTGTCACAAATCAAGTCATCCATCAGGACCTCAATGCCCCATATGTTGCCGATTTGGCCAGCACCAGATACCGTTCCTTCCATAATAAACTTCCCAACCACCCAAATCCACTTGTTTCTAACCTGGCTTCTCCTTCATTACCTAATAATCCTCCTAGGCGTCTGAAAAGAAGTAGATTCTCCACATGTTTGTGTCATGTCACTATGTCACCTACAGCAAATTTACTTGTTGTATATATGTGTATACAGTTGTAAATAACAGTAATAAATTATGTGGAAAATATAGGAGCAAAGTTTTCTTCGTAGGTGTTGTTAAACCATTGTTTATTATATTATGTAAATCAATATATTATTCTTTATGAGAGTGATGTGATATAGATCGAAAGGGTCCTACGAACTTGTAAATATGAACCTAACTGAAAAAAAAAAAGATCTAGTCCAGAACACAATAGGTTTATTAACTCGTTGGAAAGCATAAAGGCTGTTACGTGACAATGAATCTTTTTTATATAATAAAAAGATTGTTGTTTACATAGACATTAGATTGTTAGTTTAATGAGCAGAGATTTTTTTAATGGAGCCGTATTTGTTTAATTGCCTTCCGATACTGGTATTATTACAATTGCCTGGTGGTAAAAAGTCAGTTATTTCACCCCAATTTTTGATTACTTTAATGAAAACTATATATAATTACTAGTCGATATTTATGAATCTGCCAAATATTTGTAGGGGGAATAAAAATTTACGGCTTTTTAAAAACGTTAAAAATAATTAATTTTTCTTTCGGAGCTCTATATCTTTAAAAATATCTACACCACCAGAAAACCTAAGAGAACATTTAAAGTAGAGTAAATATATTTAAAAATGAGCCATAATAGAGCTATTTATATTTAATATTTTGCGAGATACAGCTTTTTAAAAAGCAACATTTCTTAAAAAAATACACTGAAAAATCATTAGTTAGTCAATTCATTTTGAGAAATCGATATTATAAAGACCATTGAACGTACAAATGTCTATTTTTTTTTTTT
>NW_027115012.1:586283-587771 GCF_000696795.3 Halyomorpha halys
TAAAAATAATAATAATAAAAAAAAAAAAACTCTCTTAAAATATATACAAACAAAAGAATAGACAAGATGAACATAATCAAACTATCTGTATGAAAAATAAAAAAACATAATGATAAAATAATATACACAATATTTACACAATCGACCTGAGGATCCCTGAGCCCACTCTATCCCCCACGTGTGAGGGGTAGAGCAGAGCTCAAGAGACAAATGTCTATTAAAATTAAAATTAAAGCTAATTTAATGGACTATAATGTAGTTTATGACGTTTATCTTCGTAGTAATACTTTTCATGATATTCATCAAAATAAATTTACAATGGTTGATTTCTAATTATTGCTACAAAATGTTTAAATTAGAAAAATATATCTCGGGAACCATAAGACGTACAGATATCTGCTAGCACTCAAATTAAAGCTAGTTTAATGTACTATACAGCAGTTTAGAACGTTTATCTTCGTAGGAGTAGTATTTTTTATGATATTTGACAAAATGAATTCAGGGATTCATGAATGTTAATACACATAGTACAAGAGCCTGGTGAAAAAAAAAAAATCATTTATTTTACCTCAATTTTTTATTACTAGAGGTAATTATTCGTCAGAATTAATGAGTCTACCAAGTGTAGGTAGGTAGGGGTAATAAAAAATGGCGGCTGTTTCAAAACGTTAAAAAAATTAATTTTTCCTTCAGAGCTCTTAATCTTTTAAACGACCAACTAGAAAACCTAACAAACATCATTTAAAGTAAAGTAGAGTAGAGTAAATTTTCTAAAATTTGAACCGAATTAATTTTATATTATTGCCAACATTTTTTTTTTTAAATTTTACAATAAAATTGTTTGATAATTCGGCATTTAAATTTGATAATTTCTATCATAAACTGAAGAGTTTTTGAAGAATAGTATACAATTTTTGTATTGAAATTATGTGGTTTATACAAGACATTGGCAATTGGCCTGGAAAAAAGAGAATTAAATGAATTATGGCAATTCAATGACTAAGGTTGTCTCCTTGAAAATGGGCTAAGGGCGAAATGTTGGAAGTTCTTTAAAATAAAAAGTTGAGAGTAAAGATAGATTATTGAAGTTTGTGTTAATAATAATATATACCACTTTCAAACAATCGATATATTAAGTCAGTAATATAATTTATTAATTTTTTTACCTCTCAACGTTATGTTATACGATTTATTTTAAAATTGAATTAACAATATCATAAGCACTGAAAGTACTGAGCTCTTTTCCGCTAATGTCACTTGTTATTAAGTAAATATTGTGTCATTAAGGATTTTGATAAAATGTTTTTCACATATAACTTTAAGGAAAACATATCGAAAAAAAAAATGAAAACAGATTAAAATATTTTAATCTGTTTCCATTTTTTTTTCTATACGTTTTCCTTAAAGTTATATATTTTTTTAAATATTTATTTATTGCTATTTACAACTGTACATTATAATGCATTTAGTAAATCTGATCTAAGTTAA
>NW_027115012.1:589421-598750 GCF_000696795.3 Halyomorpha halys
CCTGTCTTTTCAGTCTGGTGTGAGGATTCCAGGTTAATCGCTTGTCCAAATGCAGTCCAAGGTAGCGGATCTGTTCGACAGGGGTAAGAGTAACATCGTTTAATGAAACTGTAGGGCAGTCGGTAGGTTTACGACGAAGGGTAAAGGTGATTTGATGGAATTTGTTGGAATTTATCTTAATCCTCCAATTACAACACCAATCTTCGAGGGCTGTGATATGGGATTGGAGATTTTGGGATACAATTAATGGGTTAAAGTTATATGTGAAAAACATTTTATCAAAATCCTTAATTACACAATATTTACTTGATTGGGGGAAAATATTATTTTAGACTCCCTGGGGATCATAGATCATCACCTGCATGGGAATTAGCTCTGGATCATTCATTGTTTTATTTATTTTAGTATTTGGAGCTGTCGATTTGTGTTTTAACTTATTTATTCATTAATTTATTTTATTTTATTATTATTATTATTTATTTATTTTTTTAAAACTTATTTAACCATTCAAGTATTTCTTTTAACCAACTTTTTATATTTTCTTTTAAATTATATTAGTTTTGTTTTAGTAAAATGTATTTATTTGTTACTCTTTCTGTAAACTGATCTATTACTGTGACTATTATTAATGGTCTGATCTCACATTGCCGTTTAATAGTGAATTTGTTTAGCGAGTCACTGGAGAGGATCTGAGAGGGTGAATTCGGGTGAGTGAATTTGTAGATCAGGTGAAATTAAAATTGTGAAATGGGTAAAGGGAAGGAACAAGGAGAGGAAAGAAAAGTACTAAAAGATCAAAAAAAAAGTTTTCATTCGGAGCTCTATATCTCAAAAAGTAGGAACAACACAAGAAAACCTAAGAGAACGACATTTAAAGAAGATTAAATTTGCTAAAATATGAGCCCTAATAGAGTTATTTACGTTAAATAGTTTTCGAGATATAGCTTCTTAAAAAGCAACATTTCATAAAAATGTTGTATGGGACGTACTGAAAGATCAGTAGTTAGTGAATTTATTTTGAAAAATCTATATCTCAAAAACCATTTGACGTATAGGTGTCTATTAGCACTCAAATTAAAGCTAGTTTAATGAGCTATAAAGTAGTTTACGATGTTTATCTTCGTAGGAGTAATAGTTTACATGAAATTTGCTAAAATAAATTGATTTATAGTTGTTGGGACAAATTTTCATTTGCCAAATTTATATTCATATGTGAATATCATAAAAACGACTACCCCTCCGAAGATAAGTGTCATAAACTACTTTATAGTAAGTTAAATTTCCTTTATTTTGAGTATTGGCATACATATGTGCGTCTTATGGGTCTAAAGATATATTTTTTCAAAAATCCAACATTTTTTACGAACAACTAGAAATTATCATTTTGTGAGTTTATTTCGTCAAATATCATAAGAACTACTACTCCTACAAAGATAAACATAATTAACTATTTTGTAGTAAATTTAACTAGCTTTAATTTGAGCGCTGGCATGCATCGGTACGTCCAATGGTTTCTGATATATAGATTTCTCAAAATGAATCAACTAACTACTAATCTTTCCGTAGATTTTTAAGAAATGTTGCTTTTTAAAAAGCTATATCTCGAGAACTATTGGACGTAAATAGCTCTTTTAGGGCTAATACTTCAGCAAATTTACTCTTCTTTAAATAATGTTCTCTTAGATTTTCTATTGTTGTTGGTAGGTTTTAAGATATAGAGCTCCGAAAGAAAAATTAATGTTTTTTAAGGTTTTGAAACAGCCGCCATTTTTTAATCCTCCTACCTATACTTGGCAGACTCATCAATTTTGACTAGTAATTATACATAGTTTTCATTAAAGTAATCAAAAATTGGGGCGAGATAACTGCCTTTATTTCTTCCCGGCTCTTGTACTACTAGGTACCACAAACCTCATCTCTTTGTTATATCGTACTTTTACCTTTACGAGCATCCTATTCTACAAAAATTAATCGGTTTACAAAGACTTGCTATAACCTGACTTTTATTTAATTTACGGACATTAACAAAAATATTTTTTTTAAATACCAAAATATTTACAAAAAAATTAATGAACTAATCAGCATGAATTTAATGGAATTCTAGATGAAAAATCCGTTTACGAAATTTATGATTTCGTCTATAAATGAGACGAAATGTCAATTTGCTACCTGAGTGCTGCCATCTCTTGAAAAATGAAAAAATCACTAAAATACGACGGTATATTTTACCTTAGAGTTCCCACAGAACAAACATGGTGCTTTTTAAACATAATTTCAGTAACTTCTATTTTCGGAAAACACAAAATGCACTTTACAGATCCGAAATCGGACCATCCGTTCAGGAGTAAATAGAAAAATAAATTTTGGTGCGTACCATAAAGCGGTACATTTAGCCTTAATCAACAGATAAGTATCTCATTGAGACCTCCTACCTAATACCCAAGGTAGAAAAAGTTAATACATTGAATTATGATCCTCACGTGATGCTGTTAATTTATAATCCATGTTTATTTCTGTTTTAGAAGGATAGGGGAAAAAAAAAATCCGTCCTTTTTTCCTTATTTTTTTTATGGTTTTAATTTTTATAATTTATAAGTAATATTATCCTGTCTCATATTAATAATAATAATATTCATTCTTACCATGTTTGATTAGGAACTCTCCTATTTGTTGGGGCAAGGGGCTTTTCTCAAATGAAAATATGCAAACCTCTTCCCCAGAGTAAAAAAAAAGAAACCTATCGTTCGTTCTTATATATTTATTTATTGAATACCAGATCGGTCAGGGCCCTGTTTCATAATGAAAGTTAATAGTATTAGTTCAAAATACAAGTATAAAAACAACGTGGTAATTGCACTAATACTTTTTTCCTTAATAGAGAGAACTATTAGTGATATTACAGGAGTTAAAAAATACTAAAGTACAAGTTACTATTGTACAAGCCAGTGTAATTTGTATTAAGTTAAATCGACAAGACTAATAGTATTAGTTTCTACTTTATTATGAAACTGGGCCCTGGTGGGCCTTACATGGTTGATATAACCGCTACATTTTTTTTAATAATTGATTGTGGGGGGGGATATAGTCTCGTACAAAAGACACCCCTAACACTAAATACAATTTATTAAATAAATCAAAAATTTGTATCCTTTTTTGTCTCAACACTCTTTATAAAGTTATAAATGGTTTGTTATATGGTAGTGAATTTGTTGTGGATAATCTTATATAAGAATAATTAAATATTAATGATTTTAAAATTTAAAAAATAGGCTTTTAACTTATAATAAAGGAAATGACCTGGGCAGAATAGCCTGCAAGAGTAACTTTTAAATTAATGTGAGGAAGAAATTATAATTGAAGATGTCCTTGAGGATGGCTAAAATGGCCGAAACGTTGGACTGGTGAAAATTAAAGAGTGTTGAGACAAAAAAGGATACAAGTTTTGATTTATTTAATAAGTTCTAAATTAACTATCTTTAATTTAAGTGTTGGCAGACATCTGTACGTGTTATTGTTACTGAGATATATTTTTTCTTTAGTCAAAATGTTTGTCCGAACAGTGGAGAAACCATTTTATCTTGTGTTCACAACTTGCAAATCAGTCGAGAATGAGGATATGGACTGATCGGTCATCTTAAGTGATTCCGACCACGGACCTCCAGAAACAGAACAAGGTCCGGTAGAACTGAAGTACCGTTGGGTGACCACTATAAACGCCTCAGCTCTAATCAACTCCATCTGGAATACTTTACAACAGTGCTCACCAACCTGAAAACCTTTGAGAACTAGGTTCCCCTTGCAAAGTGTTTGAAAATTAGGTTGCATAATAGTGCATTTATTATTTTTTTTTTTTGATTATTTATTTATTGTAATTTACAACTGTACAAAATAATACAATAAGTAAATATGTTGTATGTTTCATATACACTTGAAAATCTTGGGAAGGAACCACCCATTGGTAGTACTTCAAACATTAATTTAAACTAGAAGGTCCCGTGGCCATCTTCTTTTCAGACGCCTCGGAGGATTATCAGGGATTGTTAAAGATGAAAGATTAAGAATTAATGGGTTAGGATGGTTAAGGAGTTTGGAATAAAAAGACGCATATCTGTTTTGGGTCAAATCTGCAACGAATGGGATGTTAAGTTCTTTATGAATGAGTTTATTTGTGACGTAATAAGGAGCATCAAGGATTTTACGTAGGATTGTAACGATTGGATGCGGGAAGAATTTGATGGTTTGGTGGAGCCCCAGAGCTCAATTCCATATGTCCAAATTGGTCTGATTATTGTAGTGTATACTAATTTTTTTAAGTTTAGAGCGTTTATCAAGTAAGTGTTGTAGCAATCGGAATCTACGAGCAGTTTCTTGTCGTTTGAGTCTTGTGTGTGGATTCCAAGTAAGTGTCTTGTCAAGATGGAGTCCTAAGTATCGAATCTGTTCAACAGGTGTTAGTGGTGTATCTGCATTTATTTAATGCAGTTATCTGCAAGAACTTTTAAATTAATGCTCAAACATCAGGAAACTTAAACAGTTTTACAATTAGGTACTTCTTGTAATAAAAGAGCTCTAGAGGAGAAAAAAAGGTCAGTTATTTTATCCCAATTTTTTATTACTTTAATGAAAACTATGTATTATAGTTTTCACTACTTCATTTACTAGTCAAAATTGATGAGTCTACCAAGTATAGATACGGGGAATAAAAAATAGTGGCTGTTTCAAAACGTTAAAAATAATTCCATTTGGAGCTCTAAATCTTTAAAACCGTCAAATATCATGGCAAAATAAACTCACAAAATTTCTAATTTTTCGTATAAAACGTTGGATTTTAAAAAAAGATATCTCTAGACCCTAAGACGTACGTATGTCTGTCAACACTCAAAATGAAAGAAATTTAACTTACTATAAAATAGTTTATTACACTTATCTTCGAAGGGGTATCAGTTTTTATGATATTCACAGATGAAAAATAATTAATATTCCATTCGGAGTCCTATATCTTTAAAACTGCCAACATCACTACAAAACCATCATTGAAAGTAAAGTAAAGTAGCTAAAATATAAGCCCTAATAGAGTTATTTACGATCTACAGTTTCCGTGATATAGTTTTTAAAATGCAACAATTGATATAAAATGCAATGAAAAATCAATAGTTAGTGAATTTATTTTGATAAACCTACATCTCATGAACCATTCGATGTACAAATGTAGATTAGGATTCAAATTATAGCTGGCTTAATGTACTATAAAATAGTTTATAGATTTATTTACGTTAAATAGTTCTCGAGATATAGCTTTTTAAAAAGCAACATTTCATAAAAATGTTGTATGGAACGCACTGAAATATAAATAGTTAGTTTATTTATTTTGAGAAATCTATATCTCAGGAATTATGCGACGTACAAATGTATATTACCATTCAAATTATAGCTGGCTTAATGTACTATAAAATAGTTTATTACGTTTATATTCGTAGGAGTAGTAGTTTTTATGGTATTTGCTAAAATATATTCATTTATAGTTTTTCGGACAAAATTTCATGTGTAAACTTTCTATTCATATGTGAATATCATAAAAACTACTACCTCTAAGAGGATATTTGTAATGAACTACTTTATAGTAAGTTAAATTACCTTTATTTTGAGAGCTGGTATATAAATGTACGTCTTATTGTTACTGAGATCTATTTTTCAAAAATCAAACTACTAGAAATTAACATTTTGTTGAATATCATAAAAACTACAATTCCTACGAAGATAAACTTCATAAACTACTTAATATTAAATTAAACTAGCTTTAATTTGAGTACTGTTGACAGCTGTGCGTCCTATGATTCCGGAGATAAATTTTTTCAAAACTCAGAAGTTTTATCCCAACAACTAGAGATTAACATGTTCTGAATCCATTTTATCAAATATCATAAACAGTACTACTCCTACGAAGATAAACGTTCTAAACTACTTTATAGTACATTAAACTAGCTTTAATTTGAGTGCTAGCAGACATCTGTACGTCTTATGGTATCTGAGATAAATTTTTTATAAATTAAAAGTTTTGTCACAACAATAAATCAACATTTGTGAATTTATTTTGTTGAATATCATGAAAACTACTACCCCTACGAAGATAAACGTCATAAACTACTTTATAGTCCGTTAAATTAGCTTTAATTTGAGTTTTAATAGACATTTATTCGTTCAATAGTCCCTAAGATATCGATTTCTCAAAATAAATTCCCTAACTTCTGATTTTTCAGTGTATGAAATGTTGCTTTTTAAAAAGCTATATCTCGCAAACTATTAAACGTAAATAGCTCTATTGTGGCTCATTTTTCAGCATATTTACTCGACTTTAAATAATGTTCTCTTAGGTTTTCTGGTGGTGTTGATATTTTTAATGATATAGAGCTCCGAATGAAAAATTAATTTTTTTTCATGTTTTGAAACAGCCGCCAGTTTTTATTCCTACTACCTATACTTGGCAGACTCATCAATTAAGACTAGTAATTATACATAGTTTTCATTAAAATAATAAAAAATTGGGGTGTAATAACTGACCACAGATGCGCGAGAGCATTCCGCGATCTATCTCAGAAGCTCTTGTACACGTATTGTCTTTATCAATGTCATACAAGCTGTACCTTAGCAAAGAAGAGCACATTAAAATGAAGGACAGATGCTAGACCCACTTCACTGACCTATCAATTGACATTTCTCTTAGTGGGTCAGTTATGTTATTGTCTATGTCCCTGAGTGTAAAGTTGTAAAGTACATTTCCTCACGTTTAATATTTACAAAAGTTATATCGTACTAATAAAAAAAATAAATTTATATATAATCTTTTCAATTTCTTGAGAATGGTATTTATTTTTTAATTAAATCAATTGGTATCCATGTTAAATACCAACACTGTTTATTATATCATCAACAGTCCAACGTTTCAGCCAATTCGGCAGTCCACAAGGACAATCTTTTTTTTTTTTATTTATTGATATTTACAACTGTATAAAAAATACAAGTAAATTTGATCATAATGACATAATGATATGATACAGGATGTAGAGAAACTACCCAGTAGTAGAACTCTTAAACAGTTTACAATATAAGGTCACGAGGCCATCTTCTTTTCAGGCGCCTCGGAGGATTGCCAGGAATGGAAGAGGAAGCAAGGTTAGAAACTAGTGGGTTTGGGTGGTTAGGGAGTTTATTATGGAAGGAATAATATCGGGTTCGGGCTAGATCGGTTACATAAGGAACATTTAGGTCTTTATGGATGGTATTATTAGTTACAAAATAAGGAGCATTGAGGATTTTACGAAGGATTTTGGATTGTAAAGATTGGAAACAAGGACAATCTTAAATATAAATTTACACCTCACATACAATTATTTAAAAACATTTTGCAGGCTATTCTGCCCAGGTTAGTTACAAGTCAAATTACTCTATTTTGTTACAATTTCGTTAATTTTTAAAACTTTTAATGTTATATCAACTTAACACTAATAACTATCATATAAAGAAACTATTTTTGTTTTTGAAAAAATAATTAATTAATCCATCTAAACTTCCCATTCACTACAAGAAATTAGTGTACACTACGATAATCAGACAAATTTGGATATATGGAATTGAGCTCTGGGGCTCCACCAAACCATCAAATTCCTTCAGCATCCAATCCTTACAACCCAAAATCCTACGTAAAATCCTTGATGCTCCGAATTACGTTACAAATAAACTCATCCACAAAGACCTTAATCCCATTTTTGCAGATTTGGCCACAAACAGATATGCGTCTTTTCATTCCAAACTCCTTACCCATCCTAACCCATTAATTCTTAATCTCTCATCCTTAATAATCCCTGATAACCCTCCGAGACGTGTGAAAAGAAGATGGCCACGAGACCTTCTAATTTAAATTAATGCTTGAAGTAACACCAATGAGTGGTTCCTTCTCAAGATTTTCAAGTGTAAATGAAACACACAACATATTTACTTGTTGTATTTATTATTTGTACAGTTGTAAATCACATCAAATAAATAAATTTAAAAAAATTAATCCATAATTATAAATAAAATCCATTTTTCGTCTTTGAGCCTGGCCGACCCCAGAAACATAGAGACAACTTCGCGAAACTAGGTTTTTTGGAATCAGTGACCCCAAAAAATTAGAAATTTTTCAAGATTGTAATAGTTTCCCATACTATATATTCCATATATAGGAAAGAAATGTTTTGCCACCAGCTAGCACCAGAGTAGAGCAAAGGTTAGCTATAATTGACAACTAAAAACTAAAGCTAAATTAGCTGTAGTTTCATTGGAAACTAAAAATAACTAATTAGTTGTTATCATAGATATAAATAATTGACCTTATAATTTCAAATCATGAAGAAGGTGGTCAGGGTTGCGTTAAAAAGAGAAACAGAAATAGTTTAAAGCTATTTATTTTCCGACGTTTCAAGACTGTTCAAGATGATAGCTTCAGAGACTTTCAAGTTGCACTTTAGTTAGTTTTTATCTATTTGCTCATAGTTAACTCTTAGAACTAAATTAGCTATTGACTAAAATTAGTGTCTAGCATTTAGTTATGAAGTGTTAGCGATAGCTAAAACCAATAATTAGTCTGTTTTATCTTTAGTTCCAACTAACAAACTAAAAAATAATATTATAATAAAAAATTCCAAGTACGCATTTCATTAACTTTTCCTATTTCTGACATATGGCCAAGTTTATGTTTTATCTGAACAATCGATTAATTTAAGAGGTGCTGAAAATTAAAAAAAAAGAATCGATTTTATGATCACCCGCTTGCATATAGATTTATTTTAACTTTTCGTATTTTTAACATATTGGGGTCCCTGGGTATTCGGAGGTGCTGAAAATGAAAATAAAATCGATTTAATTTTAATTTTCAGCATCTCCGAAAACATATATAGGGTTAGCATCCGAATATGTTGGAAATCTGAAAAGTTAAAATAAAACGCAGTCGGGTGATCATAAAATCGATTTTTCTTTTTTATTTTCATTATAATTATGAAAAAACAACTTTGTAAAGAAGTACTGTTACTAGACCAACGGTTGTGCAAGGAGGTGATTTAAATGATTATGAAAGAACCTTTATATGTCAGTGTAACCATTAATAGGGCTAAAGAATTAGTTATCAGTAGGGAAAGGATTTTTATGTGCTAAAAAATCCTAAATATGTGCTAATAAATTGTCAAATATTTAAAAAATATGTATTTATAAATTTTGTATTTTCAACAATATAAATTACTTATTAATTAGTAATTTTATAACTTAAAAAAAGTTACATAAATACATATTTATTATAT
>NW_027115012.1:598800-606122 GCF_000696795.3 Halyomorpha halys
TTAAAATATGTACAAAAAAATGTACTTAGAGAAAACATAGCAGTTCAATAACAAGACATTAATTAGTAATTGTAATTAAACTAATTGATTAATAATTACTCAGAACGAATTATGAACAAATTATAAATAGAAATAAAGAATAATCCTTATTAAAAAGAAAAAAAAAAACTTTAGAAAATTACCTTTGACTTTGACGTAATTCGAGGCATGCTAAAATAATGTTATAACACAATCAAAATCAATTTAACTCTAAAAGGTCTAAATGCTGACTCAGGAGTGAAACAAGACTAAGATGAGAAAGGAACATAGGAAGGGGGGAAACAGAGAAATGGATTGAGGAGTAAACAAACAAATTCTAGGGAAATGCTACAGGAATAAGACCTTTACTCTTTTTAATTGATTCTGAGAAATTCCTGATGTAATTCTCTGTGAAAATTTATTATTGCCACTGCTTTTAATTTGTGTTCAAAGATGAAGATATAGAATTTTTACGCACTATTTATAATAAATCATAAATTTCACCTTTAAGGTTCGTGCGTTCTCTTGAATTTTACGTAGTTGCTGCGAAAAATGTATTTACAATTGAACAGATAATTTAAGGAAATATGTGATTCAGGACAAAATACCTAAAGATATGTTAAAAATAACAAATATTTCTGAAAATATGTGATTTACAACAAAATATGTAAAAAATATCAAATATTTAAGAATTTGTGAAATAAAAATGGCTTATTTTGGCCATAAATGTCTTGAAACATCTTTAGTTAGTAAGGAATCGCAGATATCATGGTCAGGTAAAAATATGTGAAAACATAAAAATCCTATCCCTAGTTATCAGTTTTCTTCAACAGCTTATGAAATTTTAATTAGTTTTGGTTATCATTTAGCTAAAATAGTTTTTAGTTGTCCATTTCAACTAACAACTAATTTAGTTGTAAGATTTAGCGGTAGCTAACAGTAAATAACTAAATTAGTTACAGTTTTTTAGTGTAACTAATTCTGACAACTTTTTAGCAATTAGTTTGTCCTTAGTTAACTAAATATTAGCAAGCTAGTGCCCAACTCTGGCTAGTACAGAATATAACCAACTAATTCTAGTTCATGAGCTCCAATTGTTCTAAACTCCCCCATCCGCTTGTAAACAAAAATGATTTTTCTCATTACATTCGCAGTATACATACGATAATTACGCCAAATGTCTGATAGCTTTCAGTGGAAGGTTTTGTACGTGGCTATGACAACACATTTTTTTCATTTATTTATTTATCGACATTTACAACTGTATATAAAATACAACAAGCAAATTTGAAGTAAGATCATAATGATATGATACAGCATGCAGAGAAACTACCCAGTAGTAGAACTCTAAAAACATTTTACAATATAAGGGCACGAGGCCATCTTCTTTTTAGGTGCCTCGGAGGATTGCCAGGAATGGAAGAGGAAGCAAGGTTAACTAGTGGGTTTGGGAGTTTATGATGGCTAGATCGGTTACATAAGCAACATTTAGGTCTTTATGGATGGTTTTATTTGTGACAAAGTAAGGAGCATTGAGGATTTTACGAAGGATTTTGAATTGTAAGGATTGAATACGAGAGGAATTGGAAGGTTTAGGTATAGCTCCAAATACAACGACTAACCTGGAATCCTCACACAAGACTGAAAAGATAGGAAACTGCATGTCGATTTTGGCTATTACAGCACTTACTAGACAAACTTCCAATTCATTATAAAAGACTGATATGTATTCATGACAATTATAAGACCTATCTGGACATACAGAGTTGAGCTTTGGGGCTCCACTAAACCATCGAATTCCTCTCGTATCCAATCCAAAATCCTTCATAAAATCCTAAATGCTCTCTACTTTGTCACAAATAAAATTATCCACAAAGACCTTAATGATCCATTTGCAACCGATCTAGCCCAAACCAGATATCAATCCTTCCATTATAAACTCCCTAACCACTGAAGCCCATTAGTTTCTAATCTTGCTTCCTCTTTTATTCCGGGAAATCCTCTGAGGTTTCTCAAAAGAAGATGGCCTCAAGACCTTATATTGTAAAAATGTTTTTAGAGTGCTACCATTGGGTAGTTTCTCTACATGCATGTACCATACCATTATGATTTCCTCAAATTTACTTGATGTATTTTATTTACAGTTGTGAATATCAATAAATAAATTTAATAAAAATAAAATCAAGATGAAAATTTTTTAATTTTTAATTTCTTGGAAAAATGGTATTTGATTTAATTATGCTTTGTTTTGTTTTTTAATTTTTTTAACCTACTTAACTGAAATCATCAATATGTTTTTTAATTTTCAATGAATTAAAAAGAATAGGTAATATATTTTTCTTATTCCTAATCATATATATATACACCTATTAAAAATGGTATAAATGGTAGTATATATATTAAATAACACCTTCCGAATCTGCGTCAATTCCATTAAAACTGGATTCAAACTTTGTTATCGTGTAAATTGATTGTAATTAAAAGTTTTAATGTTAATGTGAAGAGTGACAAAATAAGGTAATTTTGACTGAAATTTGTGACTTGGGCAGAATTGTATGCCACAAGTCTTGAAATTATTGATGTGATTATAAATTTATATTTAAGATTTTTCTTGAGAATAGCGAAATTGGCCGAAATGTTAGCCTTTTAAAGAAATAAAGAGTGTTTTGAGACTTAAACTAGATAAGATTTATTTTATTTTAACAATATTACCATCATGTTCATGTATCTAAACCTTTATAAGTTATTATCAATATAATAAAAAGTTGTGTAATTATTTGCGTTGATTTAGTTTTTCTTATCACTAATATGTATTGTTCAATCTTCAGGGTTTGTGTCAGGATACGAAAGAATTGTTGCAGGTCGGAAATGTCCACAAAAATCTGGACTTTGTACTGGTGATGATTGGGTCTCCTTTCAAATCTATGGCAGGTAATTTTTTATCAATTTCAATTGATATCAATATCTTGATCGATTTTATAAAACCTTTGTCGTAACAGGAATGACAAGGAGACTGGACGCCCAGTGCATGTTGCATTTGGAACCAGCAACATCACAGATGCTGGTTACAAGCAGAATGCATCCATTGCCATCTTGATACATGGTTATGCAGACTCAAGCAGGTCATTCCTACTTGTTAACATCAAGAATGGTATCTATAATAATTGTGTTTATTTAATATGAATGAGTGAACTCAGAATGCAACAAGTAATTTAATTGGATGGAGTTTAATTAACTGTACTTTATATAATTCACATAAGCAATTGGTTTGAAATTATATCCAGTAAATGTTCTCAAATATAGTTAATATTACAATCGAAAAATTTTGAGCAAAACTCAATTACAAGTGTCCAGTGTTGACAAGTGGCAGTTATTCCAATTGTGCACGTGAGCAAATGATCTCTTAAATTTCTAAAAGAAAATTACAATTACTTTACAGTAGTAAAAATGAGATAAGTATTTATTTGATACCTAGTAAATCAACCAGGGAGTAGGGCTGGTCAGTTAGTAAGGCCCCGAATCCAGCTGTAACAGATTACATATTCTCTCATTATTGCTGTGAGTGAACCCTGTTTGTTCATGAACCCTCCTGGGGCCTGCATAGGCTCTATGAATTGAATATCCTTAATTGGTGAAAAATCTGATGGTTAATTGTGATCCATCAAACCTAAATCACCAAGTAAATCCTAAACCATTCAATTTAATCAAAATATTAAGCTAATTGGATATTATATAATATTTTGCTTTTTTTACTTCTTGTAACATAATAAATAATGCCACAGAATTATTGAGAAACAGTGACATGTTGGTGGTCATGATGGATTGGTCTAAGCTAGTTCCTGGAGGTTGCTATTTCACATCCGTCTACAACATTCGCTACGCAGGTGGGTGCCTTTCAGATCTGATAACCTCGATGAATAGGCCTTCCTCAGGACTTCATGTCATCGGCTTCAGTCTTGGGGGGCACGTCCCAGCTGCAGCGGCAGACTACTTAGCACCGTACAAGATACCGAGGATAACAGGTCAACCATTTTAGTTTTCAAGTAGTTAAGATTGAATTTTAAAGTATTTTTATTGAAATTTATTACTGTATGGTAGTATTTATTATAGAAGTAGATAAGTATAAAATAAGTGTATATCTAGAGGCATACATAAATGGGTTATGGCAGCAGTGAGGATTCAAAATTGAACTTACTAAAACTGACAAGCCAAAGATCAACATACAAATATTATTGCAATCATCTTTATTATTTTTTTTTTCCTTTTTTACAAAGATTAATTTTTAAATTATTAACTTGAGGAGAAAAATCTTCTCAGGATCTCATTAAATCCACATTATAAAAAATAAAAGTTATATAAGAATAAATGTTTTTATTAATTTTATTTTAAACATATATATATATTTTTTTTGTCATTCTAGTAACTTTTTGGCCTTTTTAAGTTTGACCATTTTCAAACATTTTTTTCAAATTTTTTCCTTCTTTATTGTTTATACTTCAAAATTAAATAAAATTAGGGACATAAATAACAAGACTCTTTCTCCCTTGAACAGGATCGTAAGAATTTTTCTCTAGATTCATTGTCCATTGATTTATTCGTATATAAATCATTTTTAATTAGTGACAAAATATAAAACATATGGATAAATTAATAGACAATGTAACTACAGATAAGTTATTATGATCCACATGATGGGAAAGAGTCAAAACGTTGTATGAAATAATAAAAGAAATAAAGATATAACAAGTAAGGAATGATTTCACATAACTTTAATTTTGAGAAGGAGAATATATTAAGGCAAACCTTCCAGAATCGGGAAAATTGTTTTTAAAAGTTTTATATTATTTACAGTGAGCATTTTGATCAAAATTCATTATTTCATCCTTTCACTTCAGAAGAATTATTTGAATAATTATAATATAAGTGTTTAGCTTAGGTTGGAGCACAAGTTCATAAATATTTAGGAGTGAGACATACAGAAAAAACTTTTGTATTGGGATCAAGCCAATATTAGTTATGCTACTGACTGAAAGTAATCCATGTTGCCAATATAAACAGTGAAAGTATATGTAGTTAATTTGGAATGGTTTCTGAAATTATATGAAAACATTGCCGAATGAATAATGCTGAGGGAAGTTGTTGATGTTGATAGGTGTAATTATGATTTATTTTTTGAGGAAACATAATTATGTGCCTTATAAGCTTATTTGGCATTTTTTTTGTTTTTTAAAAGTAATTCTAAAATCTTTAGAAAACAAATTAAAACTACTTCAAATTATTTTTCTCATGGGCCACTGGATCCCCAGGAAGCACAGAGCCCATGCATTGACCATTTTATTGCTTGCATTGCCCATTGGATAATATGAAAATTGTGAACCCACTGAGCTCACCTTGTAAGTTTTAATTCCTATGTCCAAGCAAGTCCAGAAGATGAGAATGATGTATCCATATATAACAACATTAGATGATTTTTAATTATGTTTGCAGGTTTAGACCCAGCGCTGCCACTGTTCTGGGGCTATTTTTCACAAAGGAGACTGCGCAAGAATGACGGAATATTTGTGGATGTGGTGCATACAAATGCCTTCATTGAGGGTCACTTCCTAACTCTAGGTCATGTCGACTTCTTTGTAAATGGCGGTGTCATTCAACCAGGCTGTGGCAGTACTGTCTTAGGTTGGAAGTTTATTACTTATTTATTGATATTTTAGCCTAACTTTTATTAAACATCCAAATAATTATTAGTCCTATTGTTGATAAATTATTAATTAATCTCTATTTGTGACTTTATTTTGAAATGTCATGTTTACATGAATGAAATTTTGTCTGCCCAATTAAAAAGTGAATATCAAAAGTGTTACTATGTAAAAATTAATTTCAAGTTTATAATATATGATCAAATGTAATAGATAAAATATATTTTTATTTATTTATTTTATTTTTTTTTAGATAAAATTGGTTGCTCTCATGCTAGAGCACCTATGTACTATAATGAATCTATTAACACTGAGGTTGGGTTCTGGGGCTGTACTACCAGGTACTTACATATCGAAGGTTCTTGCAAACCTGAAAATGTTAAATGGTTGATGGGCTATCATGTCGACACCAAGTAAGTTACCAATGTATGCATTTACTATGCATTGTGATATTCAATAATTATTTATAAAAAAATAAAGGGAAATTTTATAATTTTAACTTAATCTCATATCTTAAATATAGCTTGGGTTCAAATGGAAGGCTATAATATTAAACAAATAGGAGAATTTTATTTAAATTTTGTAACATAATAGACTCTTAATCTCAGGGCGGGTTTCTAAGCCATCAGAACAGGCAATTTTTTATCAATATTATATCTACTTTTACAACTATATTTAATTTTAGGTAGAGCGAAACTAACCAATTTATATAATCTTCTAGGATGACAGATGTTTTATTTTTCTTCTTTTCCAACAAACTAACACTTGCTGTAAACTAACTGTTAACAAAGCATTTGTTCTCTAAATGTTTTCAATTATCTCATTCACTGACGATCCAAAACAAAGAGTCTCTTAATCTTCTTGGGTTACTCTTTGATGTCTTCTTCTTCAAAATGTCAACCCTTGAGCTAGACAAAAGATGCTGAGGACCTCCTCATCCAGGAAACATCATTCACCGCCTGTACCTAAGCAAAAAATCATCAAAAACCAAGTTTTCTTCCTTCACCTGATAATCCTTTGATTGAATCTTTTTCCTTTGTCTTAATTATTTAAAAATAACTTCTTACTTCAAAATTCCCAAACCTTATGGTTTTTATAACTTTTTTTTTTAAACAAAATAGAAAATAAACCATTACTCAAATTAAGTTTAAAAATCATCAAAGATATTCGACTAATGGTTTCTTCAGATTAATGAGAGTCTTTATCAATTGCACAATTGACATCGAAGAGTCACCCAAGAAGAATAAGAAATTCCTAGTTTGGATTGCCAAACAACACCGTTCGGTGGATGAGAAGTGAGTAAAAAACTGTTGGAGGACTAGGCTTTGTTTCGTTAGGGTTTGTTTAATGAAAGATTGCCAACAGTCAGTGTTATTTTGTTGAGAAAATAATCAAAAGAAGATTCTATGAAGTTGGTTAGTTTTTTCTAACTTAAATTAAATAAATTTTAAAAGTAGATATTAATTTAATTAAGTGTTATTAAAAATAAGTGTTCTGATTGCCTAGAAACCCACCCTGAGATAAAGAGTCTAAAATGTTATAAAATTTTACCATCTATTTATTATTAAAGCTTTTCATTTGAACCTAAGATATAACAAAGATATGAGA
>NW_027115012.1:609118-613330 GCF_000696795.3 Halyomorpha halys
ATAAAAAAGTAAAATTAATGACAGTAAACTACTAATGAGGTTACTTATTGTTATTTTTAATTAATCAAAGAAGTAAATAGTTTAAAATTAGTTAAGAATAGAATAATAAAAATATTTTTCTAAAATTTCTTTATTTAACTTTTTAAAAAAATTGTTTCCTATTTGTTTTGCAGCCTTCAGGGGATAGTTATTGTTAAAACAGCAAGTACTTCACCATTTGCCCTTGGGAAGCCATAAAAAATGATTGCATGATGAAAGATAAACATGTTATTTATTAAATGAATGAATAAAGTCTGAGCTCCATCTTTCATCTTTTTTTTATTTCTACGTCATAAGAGGCTTCTATTTCAATTACAAAGCTAAATTATTTGAAGATTTCAACAGATCTATGTTTGACTCAAATCAATGGAGTCAAAATATCATTCCATAAGCCAAAATAAACATATTTAAATTTATAAAGCCAAGTATAATGGAATGTGCAGCAGGGAGATATATTATAAAGGAATATCTTAGAATTCTACTCAAGATAGCGACAGCAGTAGAAATCTCCAGAATTGCAAAAGTTGAAAATAAAATCATCAAAGAATATAATGAAATGAAAGAGATATATATTTTATTAGAAAGAAAAATGTCTAAACTTGTTTGAAATCCAACTAGAAAATGTTTTGACAAATTATTAAAAGATGAAAAAAAGAAGCCAAAGTGGAAAAGGAACAAATTAATAAATATAAAATGAAATGTCAAAAATACTCTTAAAACTTTATCTTAAAGAAACTAAATGATTTTGTACTAAATCCTAAATGTCCATAATAAAATAAATACTGAAGTTATCAATTTTTACTTTAACATTTGGTTAAATATTCCAAAGTCATTTTTAAGCTTGTGCTACCATCTGTTGGTTATTTTTGAATATTCAGTTTTTCCACCTTGTATATGGAAACTGAAACAAGTTTGTTTAAATAAAATACATTGTATCTCATTTTAGTTTCATGACAGTCTATATTTCTTTATAAGTCCAACGATTTTGTGATAAAGTATAATAGTGTAAATTGAGGGTGATTAAAAGTTTTAATTTAATGTGAAGGATTGACAAAACAGGGTAATTTTGGACTGAAATTATTGACCTGGCCAGAATAGCCTGCATACATTTTTTTTTATATTGACGAGGTTCTACATTTGTATTTAAGATTGTCCTTGAGGATAGCTGAAATGTTGGAGTTATAAAAAAATATAAATTGTTTTGAGACTTAAATGGGATAAAATTTATTTTATTCAAACAATAACAACTAGTCTCAAAAAAGTGAAAAGATTAAATATAAAACAAGTTTGGTTTCATATACTATTAACAAAATATAAGGTTGGAAAGAAAGTATTTACAGAAAACAGATTATAGTTTAAAAAATTCAGCATTTATTAACTAAATACATCTAATCAATTACATAATCACCTTTATTTATGACGGCCTTCCATCTTTAGGGCTCGATCCCTGCTTATAAAAATTAGATGGCTTGAAATCAAACAAACCTAAAATGGCATTTTCAACTTCACTTTTTTCCTTAAATGTTTTTGCAGAACAAAGTGCTGAAGGGATTCGAAGAGATGATAATCAGATTGGGCAATATCAGAGCTGTAGCTTGGATTTCTCATTTTAATGCCTTCAGTTTTTCACGGGTAATTCTAGCCATTATCTTGTAAGATTACTCCTCAACGATTGATCAAAGCAGGCCTTTTTTCAACCAAGGCGATGTCGGTCCAATTCCTGAAAGTAAATTTGAGCAGTTATTGTTTAGCCTATATTCAAAAGTTCAAAATACAAAATATCTCGCAAACCCTACTGAACACAATTATACTTTTTTTTTTATGAAGTCAATGCAGGCTTAGGAGTTGGAATAGGTTGTTGACCTGGGCTTAACCACTGTTTTTTTTCCCCTCAGTAACAATACATTGAAGAAAAAAGGAACCAATTCTAGTCGAGTCCATACTGAAGTATATAAAGGAAGATTTTTTTCTGTCTTTAAATAATGGGAAACACAAATGCCACACTTATTGACCTTGCCCAGTTCTCAGAGATGATCCAGTAAGAGTAATGTCCAGTATTGTTACCATTTCCTGACTTGAAAGTTTTGGATCTGATTCCATCAAATTTTTAAGAATGTCATTGTCAAGATCTTTGTGTCGACCAGGTCTAGGAAGATCTTGAAGGCTAATATTATTTACACAAAATGTACAAATCACTTTTCACTTTTACTGAGGATTAGCAAATTATGATAAACTAATGTAATTTTTCTGTGTGCTTCAGTTGCACTAGAACTGTTTTGATTCATACTTCATACAGTGTGTTAAATGAGTTTCATTAATTTCTATGGTTAAAAAATAAAAGAATACAATAAGACTTGATTAAAATTCACTCTTAACTTAAAGAGAAATAATACAATATTATAATTCAAAACATATTTGAAGATAACATAACAACCAAAATGAAAACATTGTTTACAAAGTAGAAACTAACAGGAAAACCATAAATACTTTCTTTTTAACCTTATTAACAAAAAGAAAAAGACAGATTTTCTATTTCTATGCTTCATGGAGTGTGTCTAGCAAAGCATTGGAAATGGCACATGTGTGAGGCTAAGAGCAACTTTTATAGTTCAGACTATATCTTTTCTCAGAATTTAATAAATGGATTTACATAAAATTGGCCAAATTAAAGGTCTGAGAAATCTTTAATTTAATCTTCAATACTAAAATATAATAATATGGAGGATATTATGAGAACCATGAAGAATCTCTTCAACAAACTACTAAGGGATATCTTAATGAACATATTAATCAGTATAAGAAATATAAAAGTGACTACTTTAAATATAAAGGACAATTTTTCAATATAGATGCATGTTCGATCAATTTAATTAATAAAAAAAATTTATTTTACATATTGATTTTTATTATGAGGTTTTTATTCAATGTATAATACACATTTTTTATACTTTTATATTTTATATTTAAAAAATAAATCAAAAATCTGTACCTATACTACAACTGCTACTACTACAAATCCCATAAGGGTTAGGAGCGGAGAACTTTGTAAGGAACTGTTACTAGACTAAGAGTTGATCAAGATGATTTAGTCAGGTGGTTATGTTTGACCAACAGATTTTTACCCAATTAAGAGTACCCACTTTATGAGGCTGGGTAGACCCTAGAGGGATCCCGAATCCACAGAGCTGACTCATGGCTACAGTGAAAATAATTTTGTCTTTAATAAATCCTCAGCTGGATTCGAACCCTGATCCTTGGAGTTTGTTGTTACTTCCGCACTAGCACAGTGTCTTACCAATGAGCTACCCATTCCCAAATATTTTATTTAGAGTCCATTTATTTTTTTTTTTATATGTTTCCGATTTCTATTTTTATATATACCACCAGTGTAACTAAGAGTTGTACAACTTAGGTTTGTCCAAGAGTAAGGTAAAACTCAGGTAACTTAGCGACCTGTTTCTGGTTTACAGTTTTGTTAACTAGGTTACCTAAAACTGAGATGTGTCTGTAATGTTAAAAATTGTGGGTCCAATTAAATTAAAAATTTATTCAATGAACACTTTTGACAGTTGAAGTCGCTGAAAAAATTCTTCATCTAACTAATATAAAAAAATATTTGGTCCAGGATGGAATACTTTTTATTTCATATTTATGATAGTATATTAAAAGTAACAGACTATGCAAAAATATTTTACATCCATAAATATTTTAAATCTCCCCCCCCCAAAAAAAAAAATGTATAGCAGAAATATTTAAGGTATAGTATATTAGTAAATCACATATATTTGACTTAATAAATAATAAAAATAACAAATATAATATAGTTAATTAACAAATGGAATGACTAATAGAATATAGGTAATTAAGTTTTGGATGTATGGAATAAACCAATGCCACCTACATAACAAAAACAACTAAAAAAACAGTCAACAATGGAGATGAGTCGTTATAACTGGAAAGTCCTATATTGAAAATTTTGAAATTCCTAGTGTTGGGGCGAGGGGTGTTTCGTATGTGAAAACCGACCTCTTCCCCAGAGGGAAATGTACGCTGGTTCGAGATAAAATAAAACAAAAAAAAATAACGGAGGACCTGAAATAAATATCACATAAAAAAATAATTGAGAAAATGAAATAATAAAAAAATAACTTTCCAAGTGATACAAAAATTTAA
>NW_027115012.1:614000-618228 GCF_000696795.3 Halyomorpha halys
CTTACAACTAACAAAATTAAAAGTCACTTGGAAAGTTGTCAAAACAAAATTAACCTAAACAGAAATCAAAAGTTTGGGCTTTAACACCTAGTTTAAGTTATAAAAAATATTTGGATAATAGTTATATACCCCTGTTATTTTACACTTAGTTTTTTGTTTTCCTTTTGTAACTATGTGTTTGTATCTTTTTTAGCCCTGAAGAAGCCCTGCAACGTGGGGCGAAACGTTGGCTCATTAAATTAGTATATTTCTACTATTTGAGTTTTTCTTGACCGCACCCGGACCATATTCCTTTCATAAAAAATATTTAAATGAAATAGCAAAATAATCTAGTGTACGAGGTTATTTCCTTGGGGAGAGAAAAGATGGATAACCGATCGATTTGAACGGTCCGTTCGTGAACGATGTTTCTCTGGAGAAGAGTGTAAAACAAAAAAGAACAGGTGTGATGACTTGGTGCACATATTGTTGGTTACTTTGGTATTAAAATAAAATTATTTTTCTTTGTTTTTGGTTCACGCAATTTTTCCTCTTGGTTCGGGTGTCTCGCAACACTATACATATCAGCTATGAAGATTTTAAAACTAGAAGGTTTCGAGAAATATGCCCAGGAATAAATTCTTAGGAAGCTCTTGGGGATGAATCATGTTTGTCTATTGCAGAATATAAACACAAATCAACTAAATGTTAAATTAGATAGATTAATCAAGTGGTGGTAAATTATTTGGCCTTACCTATCACTTCAGCTTCCATTTTAAATAATAAATCCACAATTCCATCCCAGGCAATTAGTTTGTGTCGAAGCAGTCATGTACTATTATATGGTTCTGATTCAATTGAGATACTCTAAACCAGAAGACCTCAACAATGTGTGTTCATATAGTTCAGGAAGCTGCTTAGATGTATTGACAAGATGAGTTTTATGGTAACTAGCTGTAAATCCTAGCATAATGGAAGCTTACCATTGAGGGAATCAACTTAAGATCCTGATGGGGATGACTAGTCCTACTAGAACCAGCTATAGGTCCTTGCAGGAAGGTATCTTCACACTGTAGGGAACTAGCCTACGGTCCTGAAGGAGATAATAACAAAAATTTGCTTATATCAATTTTTTTTTTCAATAAATGTGCATATTGTTTTATTCTTACATAACTTATATGCAACTAACCACTTCCGTTCATATAAAGTGATTTTCAAGGGGCAATTAACTTAGTGTTCTGATATTGAAATCTTAGGTATGAATAAAATAATTAAAAAAAAAAAAAGTATACAAATAATTTTACAAGATGATTGACTTTATTTATTTATACAACCAGGAAATAATAAATTTTTATTTTGTATATAGTTGTTGAGGAATATAAGTGTTCCTCATATCTCAAAAACGTGACAAGCCTCCTTTTCTTGTCAATCCATCTCTACTTTATGCACGTGATTGTTCCTTTATAATTATTATAAAAGCAACAAAAAAAAAAAAGATACTTCTAATATGCAGGAGAATTTCACACCGATTCTATATAAAAGAGAGCCTAGAGGTGTGTCGGTCACAAGTGACCGTATCAACAAGACTGTATCTATTGATACATGTACAATATGTACTCTATTCTCGAAATAATACCATCCCTTACCAATTGAATGGTTCTTCTAATTGCTTTTTATCATTAGTGTATTGATTCGGTGTATGTTTGTATTTATTTTATATATATATATTAATAATTAATTCATAGATGAAGAAAAATTATGTATCTAATATTAAAAAACCTATATTTATCATAAGGAGAGTTTAAAATGTAAGCTGTATTATGAAGTGCGGGAAACGACTCGCATGAAGACATATTTTGAATTATTTGTTATGATATGTAACAAATAAATAAAATAAAATAATAATAGACAATAATAGTATGTGGTAAACATAACTTAATAACGTTGGTAAGAAAGAAAGAATGAGAACAAAATAGAGAAAGAAGAAGAGGTGTAAAAAAAGACTTGCAAAGCGTAAAAAACGTACCGACTTAGTCGAGATCGAAAAGCCAAGTGATAGTACAAGAGCCGGGAAGAAAAAACGGCAGTTATCTCACCCCAATTTTTGATTACTTCAATAAAAACTATGTATAATTAATAGCCAAAACTGATGAGTCTGCCATGTATAGGTAGGGGGAATAAAAAATGGCGGCTGTTTCAAAACCGTAAAAAACATTGATTTTTCATTCACTCTATATCTTAAAAACTAGCAACTATATTAGAAAATCTATGAGAACATTATTAAAAGAAGAGCAAATTTGCTAAAATATTAGCCTTAAAAGAGCTATTTACGTTCAGTAGTTCTCGAGATATAGCTTTTTAAAAAGCAAAATTTCTTTAAAACCTACTGAAAGATTAGTAGTTAGTTAATTTATTTTGAGAAATCTATATCTCAGGAACTATGTGACGTACAGATGTTCAATAGCACTTAAATTAAAGCTAGTTTAATGTACTATAAAGACGTTTATGACCTTTACCTTCGTAGGAATAGTAGTTTTCGCGATATTTGCTAAAATAAATTGATTTATAGTTTTTTGGACAATAAATTTGATTTCTGAAAAACTTTATTTCAGAAACCATTGGACGTACTGATGTCTGTCAGCGCTCAAATTAAAGCTATAATAGTTAATAATGTTTATCTTTGTAGGAGTAGTATTTTTTATGATATTTGACAAAATAAACTCACAAAATATTAATTTCTAGTTGTTTGTATAAAATGTTGGATTTTTGAAAAAAATATATCTCAAGACCCCTAAGACGCACATACGTCTGCCAACACTCAAAATAAAGGAAATTTAACTTACTATAAAGTAGTTTATTACACTTATCTTCGTAGGGGTAGTAGTTTTTATGATATTCACATATGAATATAAATTTGGCAAATGAAAATTTGTCCGAGCAACTATAAATCAATTTATTTTAGCGAATTTCATGTAAACTATTACTCCTACGAAGATAATCATCATAAACTACTTTATATCTCATTAAACTAGCTTTAATTTCAGTACTAATAGACATCTGTACGTCGAATGATTTTTGTGATATAGATTTTTCAAAATAAATTCACTAACTACTGATCTTTCTGAACGTCCCATACAACATTTTTATGAAATGTTGCTTTTTAAAAAGCCATATCTCGAAAACTATTTATTGTAAATAACTTTATTAGAGCTCATGTTTTAGCAAATTTACTCTTCTTTAAATGACGTTCTCTTAGGTTTTCTTGTGTTGTTCCTACTTTTAGTAGATATAGAGCTCCGGACGAAAAATTAGTTTTTTTTATCGCTTTGAAACAGGTGCCATTTTTTATTCCCCCTACCTATACTTGGCAGACTCATCAATTATGAATAGTAATTATACACAGTTTTCATTGAAGTAATCAAAAATTGAGGTGATATAACTGCCTTTTTTCTCCTCTTGGGCTCTTGTAATATGAAGTGAATGGCACGTGCGGCCAAATTTTGAGTTAAAAAAATACTTTGGTATAGATAACGAGGTTATCGGAAAAGGTTAGAATTTAATTCATTGGTTGGTATCTTGTTTTTGGATCTTTGCCCTGAAGAAGGCTTGAGATTCTGGACGAAACGTTGGCACTAATAAACAAGTTTCTACTTATTTGTGTTCTACATTGACCGCACCCCGACCATCTTCTCTTTATTTATAAGTATTTATTTTACTTTGATAATTTGTACAAGATAATAATCTATACTTGAAGCTATTGAGTTAGAGTGCTTGTTGTGGTTTTTTAATTCACGATAAGCTAGCAAACATCAACCAGCCCATTTTTTTTGTTATCATATTATTACAACCCATCTATCATCGCTGGTATCAGGAATGTTTTGAATTAGTTTGTTGTGACAGCTACTTATATATAATATTTCCTTTATTTTGAAACGAATCCATTTCTCACAAGAGTGATTAATTGAGGTATTGCACTTCTGAGAAGATCGATTCTGCTAGCAATTCAAGCTCAATTTATTTACAAACATTCGTCAAATGAGATAGAAAATCGATTTTTTAATCGATCAGTTTCTATAAACTCTAATTTATATTAATTTAAAATATAATTTTGTTTTAATTGAGGTAGATAAAAATCGAATAAGGAAAGATGATACACTAAAACTCATGAGATCAAGTGCTGTAGCCCAATTCGGGCTCAGTTAGTACTATATATCTGCTAACAGATAAATATTTTTGTTCTATTAATTTA
>NW_027115012.1:618433-623847 GCF_000696795.3 Halyomorpha halys
AATAATTATTATATTATTGATATTTATATTGATTATAATTGATAATTATAATTTATCATTATTATTACTATCATTTATGTTATTATTACTATCATACTTCTGTATCTTTCTCTTATTATTTTTCATTTTTCGTCATATCTTTATGACTACTTCTTGTATAAGCGACGTATTTGAAATAGCCGTTAAACGGCTGGTTACCTCCTCCCCACTCCTCCACTCTTCCGCTTCATTGTTGCCTTCTGTTCAACCGTTCGCTTTGAACAGGTAGGTGGTCTTGATTAGTTCTTTGCTCATATATTATCATTTAATATCATTATTATTATTTATATTTATTCTTTCAAGACGTTTATTTAATCTCTACTTTCTTTTTTCCCACGTATTGTTTTTGTTTTATGTACATCTATACTTTTTTAACTGTATATTTTACTTATTTTTATAAAAAATTTTACTCTTATCATTGTTTATTCAAGTTTATTTAATACTGATACTATTTTATGTCTTCCTTCCTGTAATTTCTTATCACTTTATAATGAGGTGTAGATAGTTGACCGTAGATTAATGCTTGAAGAAGTTTGTCGGGGGGTGCGGTCAGCAAAGAACAACATAAATAAACAAAACCATATTTATTTATTTTATGCCGACGTTTCTACCTGAGTTTCAGGTCTTCATCAGGGGTTGTGGCTAGTAAAGGGGAAGATGGTAACTCAAGTTTATCAATTATAACTCAACTGTTGAGTTACCATCTTCCCCTTTACTAGCCACAACCCCTGATGAAGACCTGAAACTCAGGTAGAAACGTCGGCATAAAATAAATAAATATGGTTTTGTTTATTTATGTTGTTCTTTGCTGACCCCCCGACAAACTTCTTATCATTTTATTTTTACATAATATTTATCCTAGCTTAAATTACCTTATTGTTGTAATATTCTCAGTTTTAAAATATTTGTTCTTTTTTTGACCGCAAGCCTGACCATCTTGTTATATTTAAATCTTTACGGTCAACTATATATACATATATAGATAATTATAATCAATAATTAACTTTTTTTTAAGAACTCCTTTCTGTATTACTGACACTCTGCCTCTTTGTAGCCGTTACAAGTGATAAACGTGTAAATCCGACTTAATAAACCCATGCGAAAAATTTTACAAGACAATCCTATAATACACACAAACCCACATATTTTTTTCCGGTTGCCTCTGCAGACCTTGTAGATAGACACCCCCCTATATTTGGTTACTGCTTTCCAGTTTGCTGCATGCAGCTCTTTTTGTAAATTTATTCAATGTCATCTTGGTGCCCCCTCAATGTGAAATAGTGTGAATCATGACGTCACAGGTGCTCGTCACATATCTCTCGGCAGCCTGGTCACTTGGTCGACCACCAAATACACCTTTTTTCTTATGCTGGCCAACGTTCGTCAGAACAACCACTGGAACGGTTAAAGTGACTCCATGACAACCTCATAGAAATCCAGAATAAGATGTGAGAAGACGGCGGCAACCATGTAGCGGACACATAAGTGCCGCACAAGACGGCGACCATGTTAATATACTGTGTTTCAGTAAGGTGCATTCCAGTGAGTATTAAACAACAACATTAATCATTCCCATTGTAAAAAAAGTTACTCTTACCCCTGTCGAACAGGTCCGCTACCTTGGACTACATTTGGACAAACGATTAACCTGGAATCCACACACCAGACTGAAAAGACAAGAAACTGCTCGTAGATTCCGAGTATTGCAACATTTACTAGACAAACGGTCTAAATTGCCAACACATTACAAAAGACTGATCTACATGACTGTAATAAGGCCAATCTGGACATATGGAGTTGAGCTTTGGGGCTCCAATAAACCATCAAATTTCTCTAGAATCCAATCCTTACAGTCCAAAATCCATCGTAAAATCCTTAATGTTCCTTACTTTGTCATAAATCAAGTCATCCATCAGGACCTTAATATTCCATATGTTGCCGATTTGACCAGAACCAGATACCGTTCCTTCCAAAATAAACCTACTCCTCAATAATAAACATAATCCACTTGTTTCTAACCTGGCTTCTCCTTCATTACCTAATAATCCTCCTAGGCGACTGAAAAGAAGATGGCCTCGAGATCTTCTTCTCTAGAAATGTTATTGGAGTTCTATCAGTGGGTAGATTCTCCACATGTTTTTATCATGTCACCTACAGCAAATTTACTTGTTTTATATATGTGTATACAGTTGTAAATAACAATAAATAAATTATTTAAAAAAAACAAAACAAGAAAAGGTACTTGCTTTGTTAACAGAAGAAAAATTGAAACTCAACGTGGTCACCGAGGATAAATAATATTGATTCATCATAATACTGTTAATATAAAACGAAAGAAGCTACCGTGCGACACTACCAAATATTCAAGCTAACTGACTGTGTTCTTCGATCGAGTCGTAACTGTTACGTTCATGCGTTGCGTCCGGTGACAAGTGTAACACAAAAGTCACAATGAATTGTGCAGGATGGGTAGAGATCTCAGTGTCGAACTGTCAGAATTCTAGGAATTCTCAGAATGCATTAAGCTATTGCTAGAAGGTTTTGTCTACTAAAATCGCTTCAAACCCTATGGACACGGAATTCCACGCCAAACATTGGCCAAAAAATTGGTTGCCGTACGAATTTTAATCCATTCCAAGGTAGTAGCGTGAGCATCCATCATCGACCAGAGGTATGTCATTAAACACCGCCGTAGATGGATTATCAGCATTTAATTCAAAGACTACCAGCCATACAATTCCCTTAACCGCCATTTTCCAATAAAAGGAAGAGTAGACAATACAAAAAAATATATAATAAAGAGCGAAAAAAAGGAAGAAGAAGAAAAAAAGTCTCTTTAAACTGGACGTTTCTCCCGCGTCTGAAGGTCCCGGATTTCGGCACCACTTACAAGTACACGGGTTCAAGAGAGAGAAATACTTTATTTATTTATCTATGCTGCCTAAATACATTAGGTTGCTATCTCACACAGCATACTTATCAATCCGTAATCGGACATATAAACATTACACATACATGGTATAATCATAAAAAAAAAGAGATACAATAATAGGATATAATAAACAATTTTTTTCACCCCTACAGTTTCCTTTTACAATCCATTTCGGTCTGTACAACAAATACAAATGTTTCATTCATTCCTATTTTTTTTTCTCATTTCTGCTCCTCCAATTTCACCCTTTCACAATTATTCAATTACCCGATCAACAAATTCGCTCTCCGGAATTCACCCTTCTAGATCCTCTTCAGTGACCCGCTAAACAAATTCAATATTAGACGGTAATGTGAGATCAGACCATCATTCATAGTCACAGCAGTAGATCAGTCTACCAAGAACAAACAAATAGATACATTTTACGAGAATAAGACTAACACATAGATTAAAAGGAAAATATAATTTAAAAAAACCGGTTACAGGAAACACTTTAATTGATAAAAAAGTTTTAAAAAAAAACACAAAAAAAAACTTAAAAGAAAAAACAAACAGAAAAAGGGACCGAGAAATGACACTCAGTTACTGAAAGACTACTTAATTTGTTCTTCTAAACCTCTATTTATAGATTAAAGAGAGATTTAAGTCTTAAGTTCAATAACTTATGCTCTCTGACAATAAATTAAAATATATGTATATATATTTATTTCAAATTTACTTGCAAAAACAATTATTATTTAGCTCAAAGAGAAAGTGCTTGTTGGCAAATAAATAAATATTTTTTCCACTCGAGAATATGTTTACGAGTCTGATAAAAAATAAATAAATCGCTTAAAACTCGAAGAGGTAAGAAGTGGAGGAATTGACAAGATAAAGTATCGCGAATCTCGCCTCGATTTTCTTCAGTGTGCTACTATGGCTCTTCTAATTCATTCTCTTCTTGTCTTCACTCTACTAGCAGGTTACAGATATTTATAATTATATTCTTTATTAGTTTATATTATACAAAATTATTTAAAAAAATCATAATATTTTATAACTAATTAAATAAAATAATTTTTAAACACACAGGTTGTTTGACTGTGAGGAAAAGATGATTAATAGTGCGGTCACTGAAGAACACAAATAAATAAAACTTTTTTTTTACAAGTGCTAACGTTTCGTGCAGACTTTTAGACCTTCGTCAGAGCTAAGAACAAAAAACCTACGGAAAAACAAAAAACAATAATAAGAAGATTCCCAATAATATAGGTGCATAAAAAATTTGGAAGAATAACAATATAGTAATTATAAATTTACGAAAAATACAATAATATATATAAACACAAATATTCATAAAACATTAAATTTCTCATTTTTTTTTATAGCTTTAATTTTTAATAATTTTAATTTTTTTACTTATTACTCAATTTTCACATATATTATTTTCTTTGTCTTTCCTCTTTTATAATTTTAATATTACTGTATTCTCATACTGCTTTTATCTTTTTATAATATTTATACTATATATTTTCTTCTAATAATACTCATGTACCTATATTATTTTCTAGTTATATTTTTTTCCTCTTATTCATAATATTTGTTCCTTTAGTAGTTTCTTAGCCCTGACGATGACCTGAAATTCTGGCCGAAACATTTTCACTAACAAAATAAGTTTTATTTATTTTTATTCTTCATTTGTAATACTCCCAATCGTCTTCTTATCATATAATAATGATATCATGGAAACCAATAATGGAACAAAATGTGCTATTTTGTAATTATTTTTTTAAATAGACGTATAATGAAGAAAAAAAAATGTTTAATTCAACTAAGGAAACGGAAAATTGACAAAAATAGTCAATAATAACATATATTTATCAAAATTTAAGGTGCTACCACACATTTGCCAAACTATGGCAAACTCGCGTATTCACTAGTGGTTTTTGTAGAAGCAACATAAGAAACTAGCTTTAAGTGGATTAAATAGCTCTTATTTAGTCTTAATTAATTACAATAATACATTCGCAAATATAATTGTATATTAAATGATTATTAGATAAGCAAATTTAAAGTATTTTCAATAAATTAGCAGAAATTAATATGAGACTATGTTATCCACCATATTGAGTAACAACGGGTTTTATCCGCTCTGGGTTATAACGGCAGCTTCTACACGTTTGCAAAGCAATGACAAGTTCGCTCATGCCCAAACTTTAATTTTCATTTTATTTATTCATTACTATTTTTTTTTCTATTTTCTTCTCTCGTCCATTTTTCAAATTAACTTGTTTCTTTTTACTATTAGAGGGCAATTGTTTGTTTTATTTAAGTGTACCAATATCATTATTTTTTGTTATTAATTTTAATTTTCTCTTTTATTAAGAAGCATTATTCTTATCTATTTATTTTACTTTTGTTTTCTTCTTTTAATAATAACATTGTTTATAGTTAGGGGTGTCTT
>NW_027115012.1:623897-626469 GCF_000696795.3 Halyomorpha halys
CCCCCCTCAGAATCAACTGTTAAAAAAATATATATATATAATATAACGGTTATATCAACCATGTAAGGCCCACCAGGCCGATCTGGTATAAAATAAAATATATAAAAAATGTTCAAGCTTGTAAAAATATTGTTACCAATTGGCCAGAATTTGTGTCCTAGCGGTCTATTGTTGGTTTTTTGACCCAAATCAGAGGATCTTTTGTTCTCATTATTGTTTTTTTAGTTCCAAAAAGATAAATATCTGTGTTTTGAGTGTTTTAATTAATTAAAGAACTTCGGAATTAATTGACTCTAGTTTATTTATTTAAAAAAGTACATCCGATATGACCTGACCAGAAGCCATCTATCTGTCGATACCAATGTAAAATATAGAAATGATAAACATAAATGAAATTTATTATATCATATATAATCTTTTCAATTTCTTGAGACTGGTATTTTTTTTAATAAATCAATTGGTATCCATGTTAAGTTTCAGCACTCTTTATTATATCATCAACAGCCCAACGTTTCGGCCATCCTCCGGGACAATCTTAAATGTCAATTTACTCCTCACATCTAATTATTTAAAAATGTTTTGCTGGCTATTCTGCCCAGGTCATTTTTAAATAATTGGATATGAGCTGTAAATTTATATTTAAGATTGAGGATGGCCAAATTGGCCGAAACGTTGTACTGCTGATGATATAATATTGTTGAGACTTAACATAGATACCAATTGATTTATTTTAAAAAATATGAAATTTGTTACACTTTTAATTATTAGGCAGTGTGGAGTCTGCTTGATTTATAAGCTAGAAGAGTACAATGTGAATTAATTTTTAGCGATAAAACTTACAATTCAAATACCAAATACAATTTACTACAAAATATTCAAATGAAAATAATTAAAATAAAAAAATATACTAACTTTTGATAGGAAACTAGTCATTTATTTAGTTGCTTTTAAACAGACACAAAATGGTAGTGAAATATTGTTGTATGAGATCAACAAACTAGATGGCAGCCTACGCATTAGTTCTCTTATCTCACATCAGCTTATAATTGATTTTAAATGTGTTTCCACGGATAAAAGACCTCATTTAGTCCCTTCGACCCATTTGGGCCTTTAACAACTATTTCTGAGACTACGCTAGAGGTTGAAGGTGTCATGGCAGTGGAAGTTAGGACGAACTGGATCCATCAATACTTGTACCAGCACTGAACTAACAAAAAACGTTTGAGATTAACATTACACGCTATATATCTCATTTTTATGGTTTTATATTTTATTATTATAAGACTTATCTGGGTCTTTTTTGTTAACATATTGTTGCAGAATTCATTTTAACCCAATAATAATTATTTTAATAGTAAGAACACGTCTTACCTGTAGCGAGAGGGCAAGGAGGAGCAAGAAGTTCGCCTGGTTTCCACCAGGGCGCTCTACTTCGAGCCTCACCGAAGCTGTAAAATTTATAAATTACAATATTTTATAAAAACATAATGTTATTTTTACATATTATTAATTTTTGTATATACTAATTAGCAATGAAGATGTAATAATAATATGTAAAAATAACGATATGTTTTTATGAAATAGTGTAATTTATAAATTTGAGAGCTTCGGTGAGGCTTGAGGTGAAGCGCCCTGGTGGAAACTAGGCGAACTTCGTGCTCCTCTCGCGACAAGTCCAATGAACAACAAAATTACTAGCAGTGCTGCTGATTTTCCAGACTAAAAATAACCCACATCCATCGAAGAATGGTGTCAAAACTGGAGAATCAAAATAAATCCTTACAAATTCCATCAAATCACTATTTTTAGATTTTTTGTAACTTTATTAGCGCTAATAAAGCCCTACAAAGTTAAAATAATAATCCCTATTTGTTATTCCTTTTTGACCGGACCCTAACCATCTCTTCCACATTTTGCAAAACACGGGCAATCATTTATATATAATACTATCCACTTATATTTTGTACACTTTCAAAATTATGTCAGGGCCGTCCGGTGCTCAGATGGTAATGCCTGGGTCTGTCATTCTGAGATCTACGGGCGGCGTTGGTTCGAATCCGGTCTAGGACGTTGACTTTTTCATTAAGTAGCGGTCCCACAATATGAAAAACTTGACTCCCCACCATGTGGTTAGAATAGGTTGGTCACCTGTAACTATAACTAGGAAAACATCACCTTCCCTGTGGATTGTCTTAAAAAAAAAAAGGGGAAAAAAAAAACTTATGTTACCTGGATGGAGGTATACCTCCTATTCTTATTATTGTTATGAATATTCTAACCTTTTCTATATTGCTTATATTAATATTATTTATTTGATTTAGAAAATAAATTTTATAATGTATTATAGCTAAACAAATAAATATTATTAGTAAACTATATGTTAGTAAATAGATTATTCATTTATTTATAGATTTGTTGATGGCGATTAGTCATCCTAAATGGTTGATTGATGAATATCCAAATATCTTTCGTATTGATGTTTGGTTAATCCCTCCAAGTCTTCCAATTATAGTAGATCAAATAATTGATAAATTAATAATAAAATTATTATTAATATTACTTATTATTATTA
>NW_027115012.1:627541-634200 GCF_000696795.3 Halyomorpha halys
TAATTTAAAAAAAAATTAAATTAATGATAATATACTGGGGAAACATATATTATCATATTAAAATAATATATATATTTATAGGAACGTAATAAAGTAAATGTGACTAGATAAACTTATGAGATATTTTCATAAATAATACCTTTGTCATATATGGTAACTTTATAATTTCTGAATTATTAAGTGGCAATAGGCGCGGGAGCGTTAGTACAGATATTATTGGTACTTTAAACCCCTATTATAATATTTACTAAATGAAAACATTTGTTTCTAGGTGTTACAGGCTGCTTCTTAATAGACTGTCCTATGGCTTTCGGCAACTGCAGCGCTAAGTGGGTGGGCTACCAGTTCTACGACAGGTATAATAATTATTCTAGTATCATTTTAATTACTATAATTTGTAACTATAATACATTACAATTTATTGTAATTCAGGAAACACGCAGAATATGGCCAGTATGTGGAGGTTACTGCAACTGAGAACAACCTCAATGAGGCTGGTTTCGACTGGAACAAACCCGTGACTGTTATCATCCCGGGCTACGCAGAGACTACTCATAGATTCGAAATGATAGCTCTTAAACGCGGTAAAGAAGACCTGTAAATGTTATTTTTATGTGCATTACTATTATTATTACACTAAAGGGATGGGAAATCCTTCCTCACATCAACCCGTTTGGATCTTTCACTTGGAGTTATCCCTAACCCCTAAGACCTCTTAGATGTTTCAAACGAAGCCCATTAGGTCTTTGGGGTTAGTGATATCTTAAGGTTTAATTATTACCTGGTTTATTGTAATATGTAAAAGACATGGGCTTCCCATTCACATAGAATATGCTCAGCCTTACCTTTGTAGTGACCATGCTACTATTTGTCACCGCTCAAGCTGCCGATTTACCTTTACGTACTGACGCGACAGTTGTCAAGCAAACATCATATATTGAAATGTCTATTTCATGTAAATATTTTGATCGTACAAATTAATAACTATGATATATATTGTAGTATCCTAAAATGTATTATTAGAATTAATAAATATTGCAATAGAATCTTCTGATCTTCTAAAAAATGACGTCTTATACATAGCATTTCTCCATAACGTCTGATAGACCCAGAGAATTAAAATAACGCAATTTGAAAGTAAAAATGTGAATTTTCCCTTCAGGGAATTCTCCTCCTAAGATAGTAGTGGATAAGTACATGCAATTTTGGAAACAGCTATTAGACTATTATTTCACTCTGTCTTTTCTGAATCTCTCCTTCTTCCTATACCTATTATTCGTTTCGTAATGACCTACTCTCTAGTTCCCGTAGGACTTGCCAACCCCTTCACGACTGCTAGGCTCGATTCCTACGGGATTAAGTTCCCATTCGAGGATTAACGGCTAGTTCCCGTTAGACTCCTCATTCCATTCATCTCCAAGTCAGCTACCTAGCCTTTATGAACTCGCATTGTCGAATCCTTCTGGTATAGAGTACCTCATATCTTTAATTCGAGTCAAAACCATCTAACCTAACACAACCCCCTCGACAAATGGATTCTCTAAAGAGGAAATTCGAACTTTGATTTATAAAGTTGTGCTAATTGCGCTAAGGGAAAAAAAGGTTCCTTAATATTTTTTGATAATAAAGAATTACGTAAAATACTCGGACTGAAAAAGGACAAGTTAACTAGAGAATTTAGAAGACTACACAACGCCGGGAATTATAATTCAGATGAATAAGACGACAAAGATAGACCTGTAAGGTTGTAAAACTTCGGTATAGACTCCGGTAAACGCCCGAGGTATAGACCAAAACGTAGGTTTGAGCATCAAGATTGATCCTGTAGGTATGGCCAAAATCTAAACATTTATAAGAGTTTTATTGAGGTGTAGATAGTTGACCGTAGATTAATGCTTGAAGAAGTTTGTCGGGGGGTGCGGTCAGCAGTTCTTTGACTTCTTCAAACTTCTTCAAGTATGAGAGTCTTAATAGCTTAATTGCTTTATAATATCATTGTTAATTAGCTTCATATCTGATTTATTCGTTATATCTCCCTTAATAACATGGACACTTATCTATACCAAATTTCATGCTTACATTTATTATTATAATTATTTTTAAATTAAAGAAAATGGTGGGGTGAATTTAATAATTTTTTTTTTTAACTTTTAAGTATTGGAGTTCTATCAATGGGTAGATTCTCCACATATTTGTATCATGTCATTTTATGTCCAATTGCAATTTTACTTGTATATAATTTTATACAATTGTAAATAACTATAAATAAAAATAAACTTTCAAGTGAATATACATGTTTAAAAATTAATTATTCCTTAGAACTTTTGAAGCACAGCGACATGTCAGTGCTGATCATGGACTGGTCGAAACTCACCAATGATTGGTACATCACCGCCGTAATCAATGCTCATTACGCTGGTAGGTGCCTTGCGGATCTCATCAACACTTTGGGCAGGCCATCGGCGGGCCTCCACGTCATTGGGTTCAGTCTTGGAGGGGAAGTGCCAGGAACGGCTGCGACTTTCTTGGCTCCCTACAAGATACCGAGGATCACAGGTAGTCTTCAATTTGATGGTCATAAAATATTTATTACAGCTAATAGATTGAATATTAATATTTCAATTGAGTTATTTCAGCATTCTATACTTCATAGAACGACGATAATTAGTTTATTTTTTAGATAATCAGCTACCATCAGTTATATGTTATATTGTCAACACCATTTTGAAGTAACTAATGAGTAAATTAGAATTTTTCAAATTTGATAGTATTATTAATTCATCAAAAGCATTATTATTTTTTTTTTTCAAGATAAACGCCAAAAATAAAAGAATTGTTTTCGAGGGAGAATTTAAAACAAAATGTTAAGCTCTTTTATGGTTTCCTGAAAAGTAGCTGTACTCACATTTAATAATTTTTGTTTATCCCCTTCTTAGTCATTTCTGACATAAGATTCGAACCGATGCCCTTGTAGATTATTATTTTAATATTATTTATTACCTTTTCTACTATTCTAATAATTTTAAATAATTACTATCAAACTTTTGTCCTCGATATTCACCTTCCTAAACCAGTCGTTTATTCGCTTATAGAATTTAGATAGGAGTAAAAGGGCTTTGCCATCGGAAATGCGGATTCCTCCTATGTGGAATCCTCAAGGATCCCAATCCTTAAGAATTGAAAACTTTCCTTTATTCCTGACATCTCACGCTGTGATCCTATATCCACTTCTTGATAATATGTTTTCAGCCTACCTACTTATATATCCTCTCTGATTAAGAAAGAACTACATTCTTTGAAAATCCTAAATTAACATTCATATTTTGGAATTCCTTACTCTTTTCCTTTCGCAAAGTCTCCTCTCCAACTTCTTTTAAACACAACTTATTTCTCAACCTTTTCAATTACCAATCTTCAGTATCTATGTATAGAATTAGTATATTAATATGTATATAACGTTTGAATATGGACTGACGTTTTGGCTTACTTTGTATACCTTCCTCGAGGTAAAAAGTCTACAAATTAGGCCGAAAAATTCGCATGTAATTCAATAGTAACAAATTCACGTTGTGTTTTAGTTTGTACACACCCCCAGTCTGATTTAATCCACGGTCAATTATTTCAAAATGATTAATCTAGTTAGCATTATTAGTTAAGCTGTAGGTTATAATATTTTTTTAAATATTAATTTAAGGGCTAGACCCAGCTTTTCCCTTTTTCTGGGGATGGATATCGCAGAAGAGGCTGAGTAAAGATGACGCCGAGTTCGTTGACGTGATACATACCAACGCCTTTTTTAAGGGACATGTCTTTCCTCTTGGTCACGTCGATTTTTTCATCAACGGAGGAGTGATCCAACCAGGTTGCAAAGGCGGTATCTACGGTATTTATTTATATCTATTAATTTTTAGTTAAGCACTCATAAAATGTGAATGGTTTTATTATAATTGTATGAATTAATGAGAGGTACAACTGTCGAGGTGTACTACTGTACAACTGTCAAGGTGGATGTGTATGAATACTTAGTTCTAAATCCAATTGAAGATGTAAGGTGCTCAATATTAGAAGGCCTGGACCATGCCAGTTCAGAAGGTCAGGTTAGGAGATGAATTGACCGGATGACTCTTATGGGAATTAGCCATGAATCCTTGCAGAATGGAAACTTCACTCCGTAGGGAACCAGTCTATCGGTCGTGAAGTGGATGAAAAGTCCTACAGGAACTAGTTGTAGGTCCTTGCATGAAGGAAACTTCACTAACCAACAGTCTTGAAGGGGATAAAAAATTATAAATGAAAAGATTTAGGAAGGAGAACAGATTCAGAGAAGGGGGAGTGAAGTAAAAGTGCAATATACATTTCCAAAGAAAATATTAGAATGTATTTTATATTCTGATCTAAACTGTATATTGTTACTCACTGCCTTCTGAGGAGTAGAATTCCCTGAAGTATAAATTGAAACTGTTTTTCAATTTGTGTTTAGTCAACTCAGTGGGATATTAGATGCCATCAAGAGATGCTACCTGTAAGACATTTGCATTTAGCTGATCAGAAGATTCTGTTGTAATCTTTATTGATTCAAATAATAAGTTTAGAAATATTACAATACATAACATGGTTATTAATTAGTACAATCAGAATATTTACAAGAAATATAAATTTTAATTTATGATATTTGCCTAACAACTTAGTAGTTCTCGTTATGGCAGTTAGGTAGCATCAGTCAGTAATGGCTTTAGAGGCTGTAGTAGTTATAATATAGACAAGGATATAGCGGTGTCGCTACATGTCCATAAATACAAGTATACAACCTACTAACTACAAGCACTTATACCCTGAGAACCCAATACCTCATAATCTCTCTCGATCTCCATTGCTTTTGTTCTTCTCTGCATGGCTATAGAACATGACCATCTGGTTCTCATTGCAAATAATTAGTTCTTTTGGCACACTGGAGTGTCCTCTTTATCAAATGGGAAATGTAGGTGCAGAACATTGGTGTTTCTGTGCAGCTTTCCAAGCAGAATCTACAGATTGAAATGATCCATTCAAGACACCCAATAGTTATTGGTCTAGTAGGCACCTTACGTCAAATATGCCAAAAGTGGGAATTGGTTTATTAAGTAGATATTAATGGAGGTTTCCAAAATATAGCCTTATTTTTCTCAAACAGCAATTAATTAAGAACCAATCGATATGCTAAGTTCTCCCAAGGTTACATGACTAAAGTTTAGTATTTATTTACTGAATATTTTTATATTGGATGATAAATAAGTGCATGTTGGTGTACATGTAAGGGTTGGTGTACTATCTCTATTATTCTGTATTAAGCTTCTGAAATGAGATGTGCTGTTTCTGGAATGCATTTGTGTGAATATGTTGTGGTAATATGTAATAATAATTTATATATTACATATAATAACATAATAAAATAATAATAATTTAATTAACTAGGACAAATTATGATATAATTCTTAATTCTTCCAATATTCACAGATATAATTGACTGTTCCCATCTGAGAGCACCACTCTACTTCGCCGAATCCATCAACTCCAAAATTGGCTTCTGGGGGTGTAAAACTTCCTACTTCAAGGCATTTTTTGAAGCGTGCAAGCCTGATGAGCTATCAACCCTTATGGGATATCATGTTGATCAAAAGTAAGAAACTTGATGTTGTATATTTTGATTTTTTAAGTATAAATAAAATATGAAGGAGATGGTTGGGAGTGTGGTCAAAAGGAACAAAATAGTTAACAAGATCACTTGTTTGCTGCCTTTTAAACATGACAGCTCTGATGAAGCCCTGCAAGGTGGGGCGAAACATAGGCAAACAAATACTTGTTAACTACTTTTTGTTCCTTTTGGCCGCAACCCCAACCATCCCCTTTAAAGTTTTAAAAATACGGTTGATCATTAATATATATATAATATAATTAAAATACTGTTAGAAATCGAAACTATAAAATAGTTTTTAAGTAAATAGTCATAATCCAGATATAATAAACAATATTTACTTAAATTAAAAAAAAAAAAGCTAAGTTAGTTAAATTAGAATAATGAGAAATGATAGTTAATATTTTTTCTGATAGGTGGAGATAATTTTGGAATTATTATTTGAATTTGGACAGTTTTATTTACATTAACATAAAAATAAAAAGAAGGTAACGAGATGTGAAAAATATAATAACTATGCTTAAATCGGTAGTAGAAATATCATTCCTGAAACTAAATGAAATATATTATTTCACATTATACTGGAAACTGGAATAAAAAATATAATGTTTGCAAAAACACATTTAGCTATGGAAATGAATAACTGACAGTGAGCAGCAGAAATTGATATAAGAGAAAAATTATAACTGAAGTAAGCTGAGAAATAATGAAAGTATAAAAAAGATCCTAAAAGAAATAGAAATAAATGTCTAAATTTGTTTGAGACCTTAAAAAAAATGGCAGTTCAAAAGAAATTTATTTAGAAAAAGATAAAGAGTAAAAAAAACACTCGGGATAAAGAAATGGAAGAATGTCTAATTGAGCATGGTCTACCAGAACATAATAATTTACAAAGTCATAAAAAATTTAGGTTAAGAAACCCAACCAATATTTTTGTTGGAAATCTCATTAATATATATATATGTATATATATACATATATATATATA
>NW_027115012.1:636000-640269 GCF_000696795.3 Halyomorpha halys
TATATATTTTTTTTTTATTTTAGTTTTAAAATGTAAGACCTTTTAATAGATATTAATTTCATAATGTACAATCATTAAGTTTTTTTTTTAATATTGTAAAGATTATTTTTCTGTGTCATATAATTAAGTATTCCTTTGTTTAAATAAAGTTTATTATTATAGCATTAGTTAGTCTAATGCTTGCAAAACTAATTACTTAAGTAAAGCTGAGCATTGTTATTGATAAGAATTTTTTTATGAATATTTTTATAATTTCATTTTAAAATATCACAGAAATAGATTTATAATCAAATGGACAAGCAAGGATGTTGAACTCCAAAGAATTCTTGTTTGAATGTGAAAAATTAATAATTTTGTAAATATTTGTCAAATAAAAATATTTTTAAACATTGCTATTTATTATTATTATTGCAATAACAAAATTATTGTATGTAATTTTTTTCAGTCGTCATAATAATCAGATATAATAAAATGGAATCAAACATTTCTAGTTTTAATGAGGTGATTATAATTGACCTTAGATTCGATGTTAGAAGAAGATGGTTAGAGGTCCTTAGGAGTAGTAGTTTTGTGATATTTGCTAAAATAAATTAAGGAGATAATGATTTCTAGTTGATTGGACAAAATTTATGGTATGTAAAAAAATATGTCTCAGGAACCATTTGATGTATAGATTTCTATTAGCACTCAAATTGAAGATAGTTTAATGTATAATAAAGTAGTTTATAACGTGGATCTACGTAGAGGTAGTAGTTTTTACGATATTTGCATATTAATATGAATTTTGCATAATAAATTTTGTTTGAACAACCAGAAATGAATTTATTTTAGCAAATATCATGAAAACTACTACTCTTATGAAGATAAATGTCATAAACTGATTTGTAGCACATTAAACTAACTTTGATTTGAGTGCTAATAGCCTCATACATATCATAGTTTGTGAGATATAGATTCTCTACAATAAATTCACTAACTACTGATATTTTAGTACGTTCCATATATTTTTATGAAATGTTGCTTTTTAAAAAGCTATATCTCGAGAGCTATTGACCGTAAATACCTCTATTAGGGCTTACATTTTATCAAATTTACTCTACTTTAAATAAAGCTCTGGATGAAAAAACATTTTTTTTAACTTCTTGGAACAGTCTCCATTTTTCATTCCCCCTAGTTAGGGTATAAAATTTGTAATGTATATAAGTATTCAAGGTACATGCCCCCTGATGTTCATTTTATTTTTTTAAAAAACCTAAAATTTTCTCTTTTTTTTTCATTTAACACTCCATTTCTTTAAAACTACCTACTACACTGACAAAGATAGATCAGTGAAAGTATAGTACATTTTCTAATATTAATAGTGCCCCAGGTACAGTTTTTCAAAATGCAATATTTTTTTACAAATAATGAAAAATCAATATTTTCAGAAACCATTCAGTAGGTTAAATAAAATAAATTTTATCCAATTTAAGTCTCAAAACAATCTATATTTCTTTAAAAGTCCATCCTCAAGGACAATCTTAAATACAAATTTAGAACCACATCAATTTTTAAAAAACTTTATGCAGGCTATTCTAGTTCAATAATTTAAGCCCAAAATTACCTATTTTGTAAATTCTTCATATCAACCTCTGAGTATATTCAATTTAATATCATGGCAACCACTACTCCTACGAAAGATGTACAGATTTCTATTAGCACTCAAATTAAAGCTAGTTGATTGAACTATAATGTAGTTTAGAACATTTATCTTCATAGCAGCATTAGTTGTTGATGATATTGCCAAAATAAATTCACAAAATGTAGATTTCTCGTTGAGAAAAAAATTTTTGGTTTATGAACTGTCTCAAGAACTATTTGCTGTATCTACACATTTTGTCACACAAATCCAAGACTTGTACATTCTATTTACTCTCTTTTCATTTTAAACAAGAACAAAATAAACATAAAGGAAACGAAAATATCAGCAATGTAGGTTATATATGATTATAATTTATATAAATAGTACTACATAACCTATAAGTCCAGCCTTCATTCTAGAATATTTATCAGAAACGTTTCAATTTAATTACCTAGACATATAATGTCTTCATAAATAAATATTTGTGCTATGTTAAATTCAAAATAATGTGCAAAACTTAATTAAAAAGATTTAAAATAATACATTTACACCGAATCTATAGAATTTTAAAATATGCAATCTTAAACAAGAGTTAATTATTGAATCTGAAAATTGGAGACTGGAAATAATTACTAGTCCAAATTGTTGAGTCTGCCAAGTAAAGGTAGTGGGAATACAAAATGGCGGTTTTTTCAAAACCTTAAAAAGCATTAAATTTTCATTCGGAGCTGTCTTAAAAACTTTCAACAACACTACAAAATCTAAAAGAACATTATTTAAAGAAGAGTAAATGTACTGAAATATGAGCCCTTATAGAGCTATTTACGTCCAATAGTTCTCGAGATATAGCCTTTTAAAAAGCAGCATTACATAAAAATGTACTGAAATATCAGTAGTTAGTTAATTTATGTTGAAAAATCTATATCTCAGGAACTATGTGACGCACAGATGTCTATTAGTACTCAAATTAAAGCTAGTTTAATGTACTATAAAGTAGTTTATGACCATTACATTCGTATGAATAGTAGTTTTCATGATATTTGCTAAAATAAATTGATTTATAGTTGTGAGGAAAATAAATTTGATTTATGAAAAAGTTTATTTCTGAAACCATTGGCCGTACTGATGTCTGCAAGCGCTCAAATTAAAGCTAGTTAAATTTGCTACAAAATAGTCAATTATGTTTATCTTTGTAGGAATAGTAGTTTTTATGATATTTTACAAAATAAACTCACAAAATGTTAATTTCGAGTTGTTCCTATAAAATTTTGGATATTTGAAAAATGGATCTAGAGATATATCAAGACGCACATGTGTCTGCAAACACTCAAAATAAAGGAAATTTAACTTACTACAAAGTAGTTTATGACACTTATCTTCGTAGGAGTAGTAGTTTTTATGATATTCACATATGAATATAAATTTGGCAAATGAAAATTTGTCCGAACAACTATAAATCAATTTATTTTAGCAAATTTCTTGTAAACTATTACTCCTACGAAAATAACCATCATAAACCACTTTATAGCTCGTTAAACTAACTTTGGTTTGAGTGCTAATAGACATGTGTCCATCACATAGTTCCTGAGATATAGATTTCTCAAAATAAATTAACTAACTACTGATCTTTTAGTACGTTCCATACATTTTTATGAAATGTTGCTTTTTCAAAAGCTATAACTCACATTTTAGCAAATTTACTCTACTTTAAATAATGCTCTCTTAGATTTTCGATTGTTGTTGTTAGTTTTAAAAATTTAGAGCTTCGAAAAACAAATGAAAGCAGTTTATGATTTGTATTCCTTATGTAGTATTCCGTTGTCATTTCTATTCTATTTGCCAAAATATATGAATAAAAAATGAGCGAATATTTTAGGTTTTTCTCCAATAAAATAAACTCCACTTTTAAAATATTTCAATATTTATTTTTTAATAACATTTACTCTATCCCTTGTATATCCAAGGTAAAAAATTCAAGCAAATTCGGTAAAAAAATAAAAAACCCAAAAATAAATGAAAGTTTTTCAAAGAACCCGAAAATGAATAAGGAGATGGTTAGAGGTGCGGTTAGCAAAAATACAAAAAAAAAAAAAAAACTTATTAATTTGTGCCGACATTTCGACCTGAATTCACGCCTTCAACACGGCTGAAAAAACAACAACAAAATAACAAACTTAATTCAGAGAAACATAAAAATAAAAATAAAATAATTATCAAGAAAGTTGGAAATATATACAACAATACATTAAGCAGATATTAGTTTATACTAACAATGTGATAATAATGATACAATTAATATTTATTATTAATAATTATTATCTAGTTAATTTATTGTTACGTATATTTCCAAGTTTCTTTATTATTATTTTTATGTTTCTTTGAATTAAGGTTGTTATCCCGTTTTGTTTTTTGGCCTTGGTTAAGGCCTGAAATGTAGGTCGAAACGTCGACAACATATATATAGTTTTGGAAGATTATTGATTGACCGTGTGTAAAGATGAATGGAATATGGTCCGGGTGCGGTAAAAAATAAAAACTCAAATAGTAAATAATTATACTATTTTATTGAGCCAACGTTTCGCCCCACGTTGCAGAGCTTCGTCAGGGCTAAAAAAGATACAAACACTATAGTTACAAAAAGGAAAAAA
>NW_027115012.1:641134-648097 GCF_000696795.3 Halyomorpha halys
TAGGGCTGCTCACAATCCTATAGTTATAACATTTAACATGGTAAAACATATAACATTTAACACAACATCATGAATACCCCTAATGTGTGTAAGTGATTAAGAAACAAAATATACCAAATGAGCGGGGATACTGAAAAGTGTAAAATATAATAGAAAATTAATAATAAAGTAAGTTTTGTTTATTTTTGTATCTTTGGTGACTGCTCTCCCGGCCATCTTCTTCTCATATCTATCTACACTCAACTATTAAAATCTCATTAAAAAATGAATAGTTCTAACTTTTGAAGCCACCATTTTTATTCTTCAAATTATGGTTGGTAGAGTGAACAATTTCAACTTTGAACTGTATATGGTTTTCACTAGATTAAAATTTGGGGTGAAATAATTTGTTTTATTTTTTTCTCTTGGACTATTCGGATTTCTAGAGCGAGATTTACTCTCAATGCGACATGAAACTATAGTTCTTCGAATATCCCTATTCTTCGACGACCTTCCACATTGTCCTGTTTCCTCCCGTACAGAAGTCGCTGTTCTTCGATGTCACAATGGTATCCCCTCCACAACCACATTAATGTAACTACACTAAAGTACACACTGACTCATCGCACTGCTCTCTGGTGGGTAAGTCGTCAGTCCTCTGTAAGTGTTAAACCTAATTAGATAGATTTGACCTTTATTTTATTTTATTTTTCTAAATTACTAAACGAATTTTCTAAAATGAACTTATGTCCGTTTAAAAATAAATCTACGAACTTCAACATAACTAATCACAGGCGTATTGAAAATACAATTTAAATATTAATTTGATAATAAGTTAAACCTTATCATAATCAATAATAAAAACGTTATGAGTTACAGTGCTTTCTTCAAATACTTGTTTATTTTTTTCTAATAAACTTTAATTTAAATTTTAAGTTTAATCTATTTTCGATTTAAAACAATAAAACATGAATTCAAATTATAAAAAAACACCAATAAATCATAAATAGTTGTTTTTTTAATTTTTATGATTTGTATATTCTTGTATATAATATACAAGAAGTACCAAATATAATATATGTTTGGTACTTCTTGTATATAATATACAAGAAGTACCAAATATAATATATGTTTGGTACTTCTTGTATATAATATACAATAAAAGTGAACTTCATGTAAATTTGAGAAGAAATTGATATAGCAAAGGAACAGAAGTTATTTTTATTGTGATGTGGAATACTTCTGAATTGAAAAAATCTAAATTCATACAATCATATATTACATAATCTTAATTTATATATACAGTATAACATTATCGTGAAAATCGAAAGTGGAAATTTTTATATTTTCAATATCGGGTAATCTAATTCCTATGGAAGTGTTCATAATATATTTAGTTGTAACTATGAATATATAATATCTATTGTATAAATCATTTGGTTCTGTAAAACTAATTTAATTAATAGTATAAATATGTATATTACAAAATTCGTCGGTGAACTCTTGTTCGTGTTGTAAATTTTTTGTTTTATCACGTTTTAAATAAATTCATACAATGAGTTCTTTTTTATTTATACTTGTTTTCACTTATAAATTAACAATTTATAACAGTTTTAACTGATTGAATAATAACTTAGCATAGGGATGTAAAAGAAAAAAAAAATTTTTTTAATTTAAATTTCAAACTCAACTTTGCAATAAAATACATAAAACAAATTAAATAAATAAAATTAGTTCATACAATTTTTTTTGAGATTAATGACTTCCAGTTAAATGAAGTTTTTATTAAATTATCATATTATAGTACAACGTTTCGGGACCACTGTCCCATATTCATGTACTTTAAACCTACAACAATAATAAAACCATCATAACAACAATCTTCATCCTTATTTATTTTAATTCACACAATTATTTTGTTATGTACATTCATATTTTTGTACACTATTTTTCCTAATACTTGGAGTAATCCAAAATATTTTAGTAAACCAAACATCACTCTGCAGCAATTAGTGTGGATTAGCGAGAATACACTGTATGAGTGTACTCATATTTTCTACTGTTTATATTCAGAATAATGAAAATTTATATTTTATTTTATGTTTAGAAGTTTTTTTTGGGGGGTCGGTTAGTTCTGAAATGACATCTACAAGCACTGTAGCTTGCAGACAAAAGTTTTAACAAGATTGAAAAAAAAAAATGTTCAGACGCTGTTCGTTCAGACAGATTTTTACCACGATATACAAAAACAAATAAATATAAAAGAAACACTTATTAATTATATAATAGGAAACACTTCCAAATATTATCCAGTTAATTTTAGTTTTTTGTTTTTTTTTTTATTGAAAAGAATATTCATAAATTAAAAATAAATAATAAAAGTCTGTATCGCTACAATCCAAGCGTTAGGAGTTAGTAGAGCAGTACATTGTAAGGAAGTACTGTTTCTTGAACAACGGTAGTGCAAAGAGGTGATTTACCCTCAACCACCAGAGTTTTCCCCAGTTAATAATAATAATAATTTATTTATTTGTTTATGGGGCAACCCCGGTACAAATAGAGTTAGCCTGTGAAATACATGAAATAGATAATTAATTGTAGCAATTTTACAAAAATGATGAGTTAAAGATCGTTTATATAAACTAGTAACAAACAATATACCCAAGCTGGGCTATTCTCATTCGTTAGAGTAAAACAATAAAATAAAAAACGACATTTCATATTTAATAATATTAAAAAACAAAAACTATACCTCCTATTGGGACGATAGGTGTCCACCAGCTCTAAGCAAATGGTTTTGGGTTCCATATATATAAAACAGTTTAAGGTTCAATCCTGAGGGTACAGACAGAAAATCATACAACTGATTTCGGCTAATATTACTTACCTTGGGCATGTATCGGATTCGGTTCTCATGACAGGTGAGGCAATTCGTTAAAAATGGAAACAATCCTCCAGGGCCGTTCCATCACAAGCTGGACAAAGCTCCTGTGGGTCCAAAGTATATTTGTGTGGGCCAACATTTGGAGTAATTGCATATTTACCGGAGAGTCGTAGTTGGGCAATTATTCTCAAGTGAGTTATAGGGCAACTGAGTTTTAGGTTGCTTTAAGGATCATCCCTAGTTCTCCGAGTTTTCTCCAATTAAAGGTACCCACTATATGAGACTGGGTGGATCCCAGAAGACTGCCCGAACCAACAGGTTTGACTCAGGTCTACAGAAACAGAATGAATATTTATCTACCGGATTTGAATCTAGGTCCTTGGAGTTGGTAGCAAAGTTATTTTAAAGTTAACATTTATTAATTATGGATTAGCAAACCCTTTAAAAAAAATATTAAGATAATTATAGTTTTTTTTTTGGAATATATTTTATTTTATATAGTGAAGCTTTTCTTAATCGAATTCTCTTAATCCATTTGAACCTCTTTATTACGGAACCCCATTTCAGATGCTGACAGTAATTTTAATCCCCTGTTGAACTTTTTACTCCTATATAACGTAAAAAATTCTTAAAATCACGATTCCAGAATTTTGGTATTAGTGGTACTAAGAGACATTTATTTATTGGGTTGACATTAACCTGTGTAAGTAGACAGCGTACAGGGCATGTAAAAAAAAAGTTAAAACTTCTTCCTCAAAATCTGAGATTTTATGTTTCAAATTTCTATTAATTCATACATACTCTTAACCAATTTTCAAATTCGTTTTCTACCACAAATGTATGTGTTCTATTAGGTCGTTTCATATGAAATGACAGTCTTCACAGGAAAATGTTTTTAGTAAAACAACTTAACGAAATATTACAATACATTTAAATAAATAATTTAAAAGTTATCTATTTATAGTCTCAAAACATTTTCTTTTCTTTACAAATCCGACGTTTAGGCCAATCGGCCATCTTTAGGGACAATCTTAATTCAATTTTTGAACTAAATAATTTTAAAACACAACTTTTTTTCATGATACGAGAGGAATTCCAAGGTTTAGTGAAGCCCGGAATCTGTAAACATGGACGTAATAAACAACAAAATCCACTAATCTAATTTTGAATTTCTGAAATAATTTCGAAACCACGGTTTACATTAGTATGTATAAACGCACCCTCCTAGAGAAATTTCGTACACATATGTATTTGTCTTATTTTTCCTAATGTATATAAATTGATATATGTATACCAATAAATGGCCATGGCCAGTATATATATATTTTTTTTTTCCATATAAAATTTAACGATTGAATTACGGTTTGTGAACCATCTCGTTTATCAGCTTTGTTTGGTGTTAACATGAATATAAATTTTAAAATGCAATTAATGATAACAAGTTCGTGACTAATGTATTTTTAAAAATCGTTTATGTTGTATTGCGGTTCGAAGCTATGCATTATTTTATTAATTTTCTCTATGATGTACACATCCATAACTAATGCCGCACTTTACATGCAGACAACAAAGGCAAAAGTTCTTTTATTAGAGCAGTTATAAGTCTATGTCTTTGAAACATTAAATCTATAATAATTTACTGGATGATTATTGATTGACCGTGTGTATAGATGAATGGAAAATGGTCCGGGTGCGGTAAAAAAAAACTCAAATAGTAGATAATTATACTATTTTATTGAGCCAACGTTTCGCCCCAAGTTGCAGGGCTTCGTCAGGGCTAAAAAGGATACAAACACTATAGTTACAAAAAGGAAAAAACATAAGTGTAAAATAACAGGGGTATAAAATGAAAAGTAAGATATAATAAGAAAAATTAAAGGTTGTAAAGAGTAAATGAAAAGGGTAATAGTAACAGATAGTTAAGAGAAGATATATTAAAGAAAGTACTTATCTATCTGTTACTATTACCCTTTTCATTTACTATTTACAACCTTTAATTTTCTTTTTTTATTTTATAGCCCTGTTATTTTACACTTATGTTTTTTTCTTTTTTTTTCCTTTTTGTAACTATAGTGTTTGTATCTTTTTTAGCCCTGACGAAGCCCTGCAACGTGGGGCGAAACGTTAGCTCAATAAAATAGTATAATTATCTACTATTTGAGTTTTTTTTTACCGCACCCGGACCATATTCCATTCATATAATAATTTAAGCGTGCAAAATGCATTTTCTTTGCAATCATAGTTATATATTTTTTTAATTATAAAAGATTGTTTAAATAAAACAAAATTGACCAAAATTGAAGTTTCAAAACATTCTTTATTTCCTTATAAGTCCAACGTTTCAACCAATTCGGTAGTCCTCAAGAACAATCTTAAATACCAATTTACTCTCATATAAAATATTTAAAAACCTATTTGCAGGCTATTCTGCCCAGGTCTTATTTTTCAATTAAAATTACCCCATAACTTTATCAATTAGGTTACGATAGCAAGGTGTAATAGGTTTTTTTAAAGGCAATTCACGTGGAAGGTGATGTTCGCCTAGTCATGTGACCAAACTATCCTTACTATGGTCGGGGTCAAGTTTTTCATTTTGTGGAACCGTTACTTAGTGAAAAAAGTCAACGCACCAAGGCCGGATTCGAACCGGCACCGCCCACAGACCTCAGAACGATAGACTTGCGCCTATCCCCTGAGCTACAATGCGGCCCCTGTGTAATAGTGTTAAATAAATTATAATTAAAAGTTTTAATATTAATGAAAGTGTGAGAAAATAGGAGAATTTTGACTGAATCTAGTGACTTGGGGAGAGTAGCCAGCAAATAGTTTTTTAAATATTTTATGTGAGTGTAAATTAGTATTTAAGATTATTCTTGAGGATGACCGAATTGGCCGAAACGTCGGACTTTTAGGGAAATAAACAATGTTTGGAGACTTTAATATGGATAAATTTGATTTTATTTAAACTATTATAACCAGTCTCAAGAAAGTGAGAAGAATATGTATAAATTATACATAATTTTATGTGTCATCAATTTATAAAATATTAAATGCACAGTAAGATTACCGAATTGGTTTTAAAAAATAAGATTAAATAACAAAATGGTGGCCAATGAACTGAAAAACATCAAATTTTTGACTGTATTAAATATCTTGAAAGCTATCTAGCAAGCCATAAAGATTAATAAAAACCTTTAATGGAATAAATTTTTTCAAAAATTTGAATCTTTATAGAGCTCTTTACGTTAAATATAATAACCGAGATAAAGTTTAACAAAACTCAACATTGTTTTCCGAATAACGAGAAATCAACATATCAAAATATTTCCACACTTTGTAGCACTTAAACAAACTTTAATTAGAGTATTAATCTGTCGCTGAGATATTTGCCAAAAGATATTCACAAAATCTGGATTTTTTGTTATTTAAAAAAAAAACTATTTTTTAAAAAAACTACATCTAAGAAACAACTAGGAAATAATGTCCATCATTATTCAAATTGAAGCTAGAAAAATTAACCATACAGAATTTTATAATGAATATCTTCGTAGGAGCAATATAGTACAATACCCCACAAGTCAGTTAAAAAAGTCAGTTATTTCGCCTAAATTTTTCATTAGTTCAATGAAAACTATGGTTAATAGTCAAAATTGATATGTCTGGGAACTATAATTATTGACGATAAAAAATGTCGGCTATTTAAAAACATTAAAAAAATTAATTTTTCATTCGGAGCTTCTTGTATTAAAAACTACCTACCACACTAAAAAATCCAATGGAACGTCATTTAAAAAGTAGAGTAAATGTGCTAAAATATGAGCGCTAAAAGAACTATTTACGTTCAATAGTTGCTCATATATATTTTTTAATAATGCAACATTCCATAAAAAATATACTGAAAATGTTAGTGAATTTATTTTAGAAATCTAAATCTCAAGAATCATTAGACGTACATATGTCTATTAGTACTCAAATTAAAGCTAGTTTAATGAGCTATAAAGTAGTTTATAGGGGTATTCATGATCTATGTTAAAGCGTGTTAAATGGAAAAACTCGTGTTAAATCGAAAAAAATTGCCTTCTTTTGCCGTGGTAAAACGA
>NW_027115012.1:649882-651377 GCF_000696795.3 Halyomorpha halys
TTGGAGTTCTATCAATGGGTAGATTCTCCACATGTTTGTATCATGTCACTATGTCACCTACAGCAAATTTACTTGTTGTATATATTTTTATACAGTTGTGAATAACAATAAATAAATAATTTTAAAAATCTGTTTTACAAGTATCAGTTAATTTTTAACTTTATATAAAACAATTATTGGGGGAAAATGCATTTAGTTGTGCAGTTGCAGTTTCCTTGTTCCCTATTTAGCTGCACTTGGATGACGGGAATGCTATCTAGTATGTTCGGTATTATCTGAATAAAATTGTATTTTATTATTCTCTTCTAGAAGAAAGGTTATTTGAGTTCTATCAATAGATAGATTTTCCACACGTTTGTATCATGTCAGTATGTCACCTACAGCAAATTTACTTGTTGTATTATGTGTATACAGTTGTGAATAACAATAAATAAATTATTAAAAAAAAAAAAAGTCGTTAAATATTATAAAAACTACTACTCTTACTCTCTTAGTTTTAATCTGAAAATTTTGCAGTTACCACTATTTTTGTGATTTTCAAAACAAAAATCTTGTATCCTGGGAAGGGGAAAATTATAAACAAAAACATTATAATAAACATCACTTCCTATTTTTCACAATTACATTTTCTATTAGAAAGTTAAGGAATATTTTTTTAAAATATGATAAAATACATGTTCGGTTCATTTACAGATCGGTTATACAACGAAGAGACAGCCTTGATATCTTAAAACGTTTCTAGAATGCAACACGTAAGGTGCATGTTAACTGCGTAATAAACTAAAATATTCAAGATGGGAAAAATGTAAATGAAAAAGAGCGAAATGCGTTGCACTAAACTCAATTAACGAATCGTAGTAATTTATTCCTGTCGGATCTCATTAGAAGATATATTTGTTATTTTCCCTTGTAGGGATGATGAAATATATCATAAGGGGAAAGTATTGCAATTGTGAAAAATTCCTAATCTCTGGGTCCAAATTCTAACTAATTCTCACAAAATGTTCTGTGTGGCTGTATTTGAAGAACCTGGCTCAAAAAAACAAAGCAACTAACAAATCGTAGTAATTAATTCTTGTCAAATCTCAGTAAAAGTTATATTTTTTATTTTCTCTAACCTTAATTTGAAATGTATTTTGTTTTATCCGTATTTATTTCAAGACCTAGTCCCTTACAGGAGTTTATTAACGCGTTTGGTTAGCAGTAGAAACGCGAGATATTTCGGTGATTTAGATATAGGAGGAAATATATTTGAACAGGTAGATAGGTTTAAGTATTTAGGTTCTACGGTAACTATCGCAGTTAATGCTCCTTGGTTCATAAGAAATAGCCAATTAGAAATAGAGTCAATAGAGGATTATATCAAAAAACGGTTCATGAAGTTCCACTCCCAGTAAAGGAGCAGTGACCTACAACCTGGGAAACCCAACCTCAACCCGAAGACTGAAGCCCAGACTGCTGCAGGACATTCTTTTATAAATTTTTAATAAATATA
>NW_027115012.1:653088-654488 GCF_000696795.3 Halyomorpha halys
ATTTGTATTTGTTGTACAGACCGATATTGATTGTAAAAGGAAACTGTAGGGGAAAAAAAATTGTTTATTATATCTTATTATTGTATCTCTTTTTTTCTGATTATAACATGTATACATATATATAAACTACAATATGTCCGATTACGGATTGATAAGTATGCTGTGTGAGATAGCAACCTGATGTATTTAGGCAGCATAAATAAATAAAGTATTTCTCTCTCTAGTTACAATTATTTGCTAGAAAAAAAAAATTAATAATTTTTTTTTCACTTCTAAGGGGGAGCAGCTGCCTGCTTGCCCCCTGCTTACACCACGATAGGATACTTCCTACGTGTACAATACTTTATGATTGTGAAAATTTCGAATCTGAGCTTTATTCGTAAAATGGTCTATGTCACTGTATGTCAACAGCCAAGCTCAGAAACTAAAATTTATACTTTATAAATCACATATTCAAGTTGAGTACATGCCTGGGATGTGACAGCAACTTTTGAGCTAAAAACTCCGGGGCCAAAATGCATCGATATATGCCAAGGTTGTCGAGGGATTGGTCAGTTGTTGTTAGAATTCCCTGGATCTCCAACAATCGGGATAGGAAATAGACTCCAATTGGAGACCATTGGACAATGGAGTCACCTTCCTCTTCCTGTTAGCAATCCCAAAGAAGTGAATCTTGTGTATGGAGTCAGGTTTACTGTCGGTAACCATAGAGATCAGGATATCACAATTTTAATGCTTCATCAATAAACTTTATTCTTATTTTCTATTATTATTTAAGTAAAAATAAATAAACCAAATATATGTTTAATTTAAAAATTTATGCTTGCAAAGGTTTTTCTTAATCGTTTTGACTAATAATAGGGGTATTCATTGATGTGTTAAATGTAAATATTTTAATATGCTAAATGTTGTATCATGCTGCTCACAATCCTATACAATTTTAACTATAATATAATTTATGAAATAAATCAAAACTTGTATTCTTTATTGTCTCAACACCTTTTTATTTTTCAACAGTCCAACGTTTCGGCCATTTTAGCCATCCTCAAGGACATCTTCAATTATAAATTCTTCCTCACATTAAATTTAGAATTACTTTTACACTGGGTATATGGTAGTGATTTTGTGTGGATAATTTTAATATAAGAAGAAATAGATATTTATGATTTTAAATTTTTAAATAATAGGTTTTTATATTCAGAATAGCCTGCAAAAGTAATTCTAAATTTAATGTGAAGACGAATTTATAATTGAAGATGTCCTTGAGGATGGCTAAAATGGCCGAAACGTTGGACTGTTGAAAAATAAAAATTGTTGAGACAATAAAGGATACAAGTTTTGATTTATTTAATAAATAATTACCTTGTCTCAATAAATTGAAACAATAAAATTATAATATA